>NC_087377.1:12622751-12837997 GCF_963675165.1 Halichondria panicea | reverse complement strand
ACTTCATGCTTGCTAACTATTCACTTAAATTGTCGGGTATATACGAGGTCTACCAAGCATTTTTTTTAAGCGCCCTCAACTACCAACGATTGCACAGCAACGTACTCGACGAATCGTTCTGACTTCAGTTTGATCATACTGCCTGATTGTCACAGTCAGATTCTTTGTATTCTTTTCAACAAACACGTCTCTATTTTCTATATTTACGGTCTGCCTTCTTTATAGACAAAGCCCCGGGTGTAGGTACCACGGACAGCATACATAGAATGGGGCCTATACTGAGGGAATGTTCCGACCCCTTGATGTGAAGACCAGCACACATGCACTGATGTGGGGGTAGGGGGGAGTGGGTGGAGAATCCTGGGAGCTTTGTGTGTAGAAAGAGACCATGCAGGTATGGCGAATTTCCTTATTGTATATTCCTTACGCATAACTGTAGGCCTTGGCAAATTATGCTTTTTATTTTGCCTATTATTCTGTTTGACCCTCGAAAAATACTATAATGTATTAGAAGTGAAGTCAATATCTAATACGCTCTAATGAGGAACCAGAGTACTTGCATTATTGTACTGAAGTGTTTGTTTGCTTATCATAATGGTATATATACGATTGCTTTCAATTCCGCTTATGATCACAGCAGCTGGCTAAACAGACACATCAACAAACTTTACGTGCCCTATAGCTAGCTTTTCATAACCACACTGATATAGCCTCATGTCCCAGCAAAAAGATACCTATTTTAGAAAAAAATTGGCCACTACTGCTATATTATAATCTGCAACTAGATCTACACTATAGCTATATAGCTATAGGTAAAGTTATCACATTTTGCTTTTGGGCACTATAATAATTATTGCCTCAAAAATGGTGAACTTGTTGGTGATCAAGTATTTTCTGTTAGCAGTGATGATTAACTCTCAGATAGGAGGTATATAAATTAATTATGAATGCCAGCAAGGATTGTGTTTCATGAGTGATTGTCAATGAGCATGTTTTTCATTTCAACAGAGGCCTCTCTAGTGTACAACACAAGTGTGGCGTGTCCTGGAGAGGCAGTTCTCTTCACATGCTCCATGCCTGGTACCTCATTGAGATGGGCGGTGAATCCTCCAACAGCATCTAGCTTGCTGTCAGTAGTACAAACTGATGCATTCTTTCCCTCACAAGTTGGTCGAAGGACCACAGTTGGTTCCGATGTGCTCATGTTTGAGGCTGTTCTTGTGAGCAGTGATGGTGGAACTCTAACGTCCACTCTCATCAACCTCAGTGAAGTGTCTGTACTGGATGATATCAATGTCACCTGTACTGTTACTGTTAGTGGTGGTGCTATGCCAATAGAGTCACAACAGACAGTCACAGTTGCTAGTAAGATTATTTCCAATTATTCTGTTGAGACTAATTGAACTTGCAGTTGCTCCAACATCTCCACTCAACCCAATACTCTCTGTCACTCAAAACCAAATTCACTTTTCGAATATCACTCTGGACTGGGACCCTCCCTCCTCTACTGGTGGTGTGTCTATCAGCTATGTCCTCATCATCTCCCCAACACCCCTCTCTGGGTCACCAGTCACCATGGAGACCACCTCGGCACAGATAACTGTCTCCTACAACACTCCCTACAATGTGACCATCAGAGCTGTCAACTGTGTTGGATCGAGCAGTGATGTGATGCCAATGATTCCTGCTATTGGTATAATTATTTGGTACTAATCTTAACCCTAACTTTTGTCTACTGCAGTTACATGCCCCTCTAACCCAACACCTGCCAACCGAGTGACCATCAATGGTGCTCCTCCACTGCCTGCACTAGTAGGATCAACTCTTAGTTTCACTTGCAATGGACAGACGCTACTAGCAACCTGTGAGAGTAATGGACGATGGTCACATGACCCCACCACATATGACTGTCCCTCAGGTAAGGTGCATGTCAGCCAAATTAGTTGAATATACTCGTGCATGTGCAGCGCTGATTGAGATGGTACTTTTGGCCTTCCATATTTTATAGTGCACTGCTCTCTTCCTCCTGAGCTGTGCAATGGTGGTATAGTGGACTATGATAGGTTGAACGAGACAGTGTTGAAGGGAACAGTGCTGACTTACCAGTGTGACAATGAATTCTCATTGACTGGACCCAACAACATCATGTGTACTAATGCTGGACTCTGGAGCATTGAGCCTGAGGCAATCAAGTGTGTACTTAGGACTGAAGGTATTTATTCCATAATGAATAATTATCACTATCTGTTTTACAGGTTCTACAGTCGCCATCCATCTACTGGTGAAGCTATCGCTATAAGTTTTGTCATAACTTTCCTTGTTGCTACCATTCTTGGATTCCTCACTGGACTCCTAGTGATGCACTTGTGCTCTCATAAGAAGGCAGTATACTCTCCAGCAACTAAAGAACAAGCTAATATAGGACCCACTTTACTAGCTGGCCCTGTTTATGAGGAGGTGTCACCCAAAGAGGAGATTGAACTGAATACTAACCAGGCATACGGACCATTTGCACTATAATTATGTATATTATACGTTCCAACCAGTTGGAGTAAATGTTTTATCTTGTATACCATTTTGTAAGGCAATAATTTAGTTATGTGCCAAAATTGAAATTAATTTTGTAAACAGCGAAGATTATATGCATGTTTGGCAAACTTTTCCATGCATGGAGATATATATACCTGTAGTAAAATACATTAGGTATACAAGTCATTTATAATGATAACAGTGTGTGTAGAATGATGTTCTAAGTAAGCAACTGCTAATATGAAACACTACATAATACAAGCTAAAGTGACACATATATAGAAACGCCTGCATGCATGTGTATTCTATGGAAATAATTATATGGCCTTTCCACAGGCTTTCCTTTAGTGATTGATTTGAGAGCTAGGGGGTATTATGTATAATTGTTAGTTTGATGAGGTATACATTATTAATTGAAGTAAAAGGACTTAGTGGTCTACTATACTATACACAGGTTAGTTTGTGAGTCTCACCTCTGAGAGGCTGGTTGTTGAGCTGCTAGAAACAGTTTCTCCTTGATCACCACAAAATGCTCTCTCCTCAACCTCGGAGCTTGATGGGGATGGGGGAGTAGAGTTATACACAGGTAAAATCTGCTTATTGTCATTGTGTGGGTTAGAGCAGGACAAGGAATGTATGCATATAGTGGTGATTCATGCACGTCTATACAAAAAACAAAATCAGTCTGTATATTCTCTTACCAGGCCTTGGTGAGCTAGTGAGAGCACCTAGTAGCTGCCCCTTGTCTAACGAAAATAATGGTAGGGAACAGTGGGAACAGTTCACCCAGCCACGATCTTGAGATTGAAACACCCATACAGTCGATCATTCGCTACTCACTATGAAACTCATGAGCTCAGTTCAAAATCAATAATAGGAGGAGTGCGAGCATGCACAGGACCTGCCATATACAAAAATAAAATCACCCACCCAGAGAGTGACACACGGTACTCACCACTTTGTCAATGTGCTTGCTCGAACAGCTGCACTCCTCTGGACTTAGGCCTGTGCCAAATACTCAAATTTGTTCACTTATTATTATTTGCACTTGATCAGCCTAATTTATGATGATTGGAGATTGTTTGAGTTAACCTTTAATTCGTCTCGTTGCATGGATAGTCGTTCTGCTCACCAAGCGTAACAATAGTATCGCGAGCAGACGTGGGAGGGAGGGAACGTCTGGTCACTATTGCAGCAATTCCGTGGACCCTTGCCAGAATGTTGGCAGTGCCAATCAGATTTGCCTACGTCATAGTGGGGCTGTAACACCCCGTATATTTTCCTATTATAGCATAAAATGAACGTGAAAAGAAGCAAAGGCTAATTTTAGTGTTGAACCATACCTGGCTGCGAAGGAACTTGGTTACAAGGAGCTCAGACCAAGCAAGAGCTAGCTAGCTGCGAATGAAAATATTTGTCTACATGTGAATTTTGTTAATTAACAAATATCTTGCATGTGACTACATTCCTCAGTGCCATGGAATTGCTGCAATAGTGACCAGACGTTCCCTCTAGGACAAGTCTGCTCGCGAGACTAGCGTAACAACTGATTTGTCATGTAATCGAGGTTCCTCGCGATCGATCATGTGGTCTTAGCCTGTTATTCAAATTGATGACACCTCTTATATTCAACATACATAGCAGCGAAATAAAACACCTATTGGATATAGCACTAATTAACAAATAGGATTAAGTCACTACTTTTTAATTTCAGCAGCGAATTATTATGGACTGTAGAGTCAATTGAGTTAATGACCACCCAATTAACATCATATTTTATGGTCACATGTATACAGTGAGTTGTCTAGTCAGCAACCTTAATTTTAACTCTCAAATGAACAAACACTGTAGTAGTCTAGACTGACTGATCCAGTTCAAGCTGACATGATAGATGAAGCTCTTTCAAGTTATCCTGACTTGCTTTCTGACTGGCTTCAGCACTGGTAAGAAAGAATTCCATTATAAAATTATATAGGACATTAAACACTTTTCATAAAGCCCAATATTCAGTGAGTGTGGAGAGACCATGTCCAATGGAAACAGTCACTTTCACCTGCACTGCTCCTGGAGATTCTTTGAGATGGGTGCCATCAGATAGTACTAGCATCAGTATCCTCTCCACCTTGGGTCTCAATGTACCAGTAATGCAGTCAGGTTACATTGTAACACTGATTGCAGCCAATGACACCGCATTAACATCTACTCTGTCAAGAATAGCGAAGAATGGGATCACTGTGTCCTGTGAGGGGTTTGTGTTTGTGCCTACTCCGTCTCGAACAACCATAGGATCTTCAATCATCCAATTGGTGGGTGAGTTGCAATAAGTTCCGCATCCACTCACAATAAGTTGTATATAGATCTACCAGGGCCACCTTCCACCATAAGACACTCAATTCTGAGCAGCTCTGCCAATGAAATCAATGTGACTGTTGGTTGGAACCCTCCTTCTGAGACTGGTGGTAGAGATGACCTCACCTACACAGTGACCATCTCAACTCCGGCCCAGCTCTCTGCTACTGTCCTCACATCCACCTCTGTCACTGTGACTGCTCAATACAATGTGGACTACACTGTCAGTGTTGTGGCTACCAACTGTGCTGGGAATAGTACAACTGTTGAGTACAACTTCAGGATTGGTGAGTTGATAACATCGTTAAATAACTGGCAGCATTCATGAAAATCAACACACACTCACTGTCACATTTCACTTCTTTCTCTCAGGTGGCTGTCCTGTGCTGACAAACCCCACAAATGGAATGGTTGGACCAGTTTCCAGCAGATTGCCAGGATCAACAGTAACCATCCAGTGTGATGCAGGGTATGTGTCTCCCGTGATGATGGTGACATGTGATGACAGTACACTGATGTGGAGCCCAAACGCTGAAACTATCGAGTGTGGTCCATTGAAACTAACCCAGGCTCCTCCAACAACTGGTGAGTTTTACGAATCAGCTGTTGGTTATAATTATACATAATTTAATTCACGTAATATATAACTCCAGATCTAGCTCTTCTAATGAACTGTACAGCTCCATCTCTCGCTCTATTTACTGGCACTGACCTTGGCATTGCTGTTTCCATTAGTGTGGTTTTCACTGCAGTTCTGTTCACAATCATTGGATTCCTCGCTCGGCTCCTAGTGACCCATTTTTGCCATCGTAAGAAAGCAATGTACTCCCCGGCAGCTGATGGACAAGCTAACACAAGATCCACTGCACCAGTTGGTCCTGTTTATGAGGAGGTGTCACCCAAAGAGGAGATTGAACTAAACACTAACCATGCGTATGGACCAGTAGGATTGTGAAACTTATTTGCTCTTTTTATTAGCAATAATTTAACAGCATCCCACAATTAAGTGACAATCATTACATTATCAGGCCTCCCTTTATGTTTTTTGCACTATACTTATAGCTAGACTTTGTATAACCTCCACTTGTATAATTCCTCAACACTCTATACTAAGTCTATAGTGGTGTGTCTATCAGATAGCTATGCTAGTTACCGTCCGTCCCCAACACCTCTCTCCAAGTCACTATTCCTGTGGAGACTTACCTCGGTACAGATAACTATCTCCTATAAACAACACTCTCTACAATGTGACTACAGAGCTGACAACTGATGTGTTCGAATGATGAAGCAAATTTTTATCTGAGTAAAACCATTAATTTTGTACAACATACATGTATTCTCCTCCTATACATGCACCATCTACTGCTGCCGGTGTTACCATCACCATGCAATACAACTCCAGAATCTACTAGCTAATGGGTCTAATGGGTTCACTTGCAGTGGAGACAGGAATTAAGTAGCAGTAGCAAGTGGTCGCCTGATCCTGGGACCTTTGCTACATCTACTCATAGATACTGTATAGGTGGAAGGTGCTGCTGCGTTTGTACCTATAGCTGAAAGTTTTGTTGGCAGTCTGTCTGTGGTGACACTGATTTGTCGAATGGAGTCATAGTTCATAGTGTTTCACCAAAAAGAAACTTCATTAAGGTTGTAACAACCGAGAAAATGAAGATTTTGTAATATCTTAGAGGCCAAAACAAACATCGAGTTGCATGCATACTGAGTCAAAACTACATGAGTAGCTATAATTATACTTAATTGCACTGAAGTGTTTGTTTACTTATCAAAATGGATTATGATTGTAATCACTTTCAGTTCCTTTATGATCAGAGCAGCTGGCTAAACAAACACCAACACTCATTAAAAGACAAGACAATGACCAAATGTACGTTTCCAAGCACATTAATTTTCAGACATGCTTCCACTTCCATTAAGTATTCTCCTTGCCACAGTCATGCATAATTATGACATTGTTATGAGAGTATAATTATAATGTACAATGTAGCAATTTAACAACTGTTTCATTAACGATCTTTACATACACTAGCTTCCTACACGCTTCCCATTCCTCCCAAGACTGATAATACCGGGGGACCGCCGGAGTGAATGTTGAGTGTTCAATTTCTTTCATTCCCTGGTCGTATTATTCGCGTTCTCCTGTTCATGGCGCCTGTAGGTTGCTTGCAGAGTAGTCTGTCTATTTGATCGAGCGCATGTGTTGAAAACCCTTACATAAAAAATGCTCTTTCAAATCGACCACCCCAAAAACCATTGGCCGCAACATCAAGTTTCGAGTTGCATTCTGTGCAAAGCGAAGTCATTACCTCCTTAGAAAGGGGCTGTAAGTGTGATTTAGATTTAACATGCAGTTATAGTATGTTAGTAAATAATATTATTGTCTAAACTGAAGCAAACATTGGCTGAAAAAACTTATTGAGAAGAAGTTGATGGCACTGACTAAATCAATAGAGCTGACAAAATAATTATGCTGCCGAAGGCCTCCCAATTCCCTGTATTCTCCACCATGCAGTGAAAGACTTGCATTTGAGACAGACTCTGAAGTCAATATGTTCTTTCACCATGCACGCATATGCTTGGAGTTGCTCAGGTTCCATTTAAATCACCTGATCCAATGAGCAAGCTGCAGGTGAGACATTATATACCATCTAATGTTTTGTCTTATTATCCGGATCATGATCAAACCAGCCTTCCGCAATTCTAAATTTACAGGGAAAATTTTTAAAGTCGGCTGATTCAGGTTGCGTTCTAAGTAACAATAACAAAACAGGGTTTGGAATGGAAGCCATGTAAGTTATGCTGGAATTTCTTTGTGATAATTATTAGATCCTCATCAGGCTGCACATCTTGGGATGACTTTTTTGTATGACAATAATTATCGAAGGGAGTGTGCCCAATTGCAAGCCCTGGAGATACGAAGGTCATTGCAAATGCTTGTGAGTCAGCAACTTTAACATCACATAACAGTTCAACGTGAAAAGACGAACTTGATCAAAATCCTACTCAATGCTTGCTAACGATTCACTTGTCGGCAGTTTGTCGGTAGGAGGTCTACCAAGCATTTTTTAAGCGCCCTCAGCTACCATCTATGGCACAGCCATGCACGTATACCAAACGAATCGTTCAGTTTGATCATAATATCTGCTCTCCTGGTCGTCTCAGCTTCTAATAGGCTTTTTTCGACGAAAACATATCCATTTTCTATTTTTAGGGTCTGATGCACTCTCTTTTTGTTTTAGACAAAGCCCTGCATGGGTGGATACCATGGACAGCATACAGAATAGAACGATCCAGAATAGGTCTTCTTTATCTATATTTTATCCGTCATCTCCATTTCAAGCTGCATGTGGCTGACACCAGTATAATGGTACTCGTATTATATACCTCCACCGTTACCACCATCACTGAGGTGCCCTTTGAATTAATGGCAGTGTTGTCACCTTTTCCAGCAGAAGAAAAATAGCAGCCACACAATCAATCACATGCAGTTGCTGATGGGTGAGTGAGCCAAAACAAAATTAATAATGCTGTATAATAGAGTCTCCAATTTTACTTTCTCCATCAACTCCGATAATGGCTTAATTCGCAGCACTCTATATACGTATAGTGTTTCTATCAGCAAGCTATGTCACTATTAAAATTTACCAACACTTCTCTCCAAGTTACTGTCCCTGTGGAAGCTGACTACCTCGGCAGTGATATAAATATAACCATCTCCTATACAACACTCTCTACAATGAATGTGACTACCACGTGAACTGGCTGCATGGTGGTATCACGAGACTATAAGGCGAATAAACCTACTGTCCTGGCTTGCGAGTCCATTAGCTCATGACTAGCTCTATCTGCATCTAGATATCTAGATCTACACAAGACAATACATTTAAAAAAAAAAGTGGTGAACTTCATGGTGGTAACAAAGGATTTATAGAGAGAGCGATGCTGAGAGACACACTGATGTCAATTTTCTTCTTACACAATTCAATTCAGATCAAGTGTCTTCTGTTAATAGCATTTATGATTAACTCTCAGACAGGAGGTATAAAATAAGAGTAAGGATTGTGCTACATGTGATTGAATGTTCCATTTAAACAGAGGCCTCTTTAGTGTCCAACACGAGTGTGGCGTGTCCTGGAGAGGCAGTCTGTTCACATGCTCTGTGACTGGTACTACAGTGAGATGGCAAGTGGATCCTCCAGCAGAGTCTGGGTTGATGTCAGTACAAAGTACAATCTTCCTTGGTTCTATTGTTGGTCGAAGGGACACATTTGGATCAGGCATGATCATATTTGAGGCTGTTCTTGTGAGCAATGATGGTGGAACTCTGACTTCCACTCTCATCAACCTCAGTGAAGTGTCTGTACTGGATGGTAGCAATGTCACCTGTACTAGTACTGTTACTGATGGTGGTGTAATAGAGTTACAACAGACAGTCATAGTTGCTGGTAAGTACTTACCCAATATTCTGTTGAGACAATCTTGAACTTGCAGTTGCTCCAACCGCTCCATTCAACCCAAGACTGTCTGCCGCTCAAAATCAAATCAGTTCGTCCACATTGTCACTGTATTATGGGATTCTCCCTCCTCTACTGGTGGTGTGTCTGTCAGGTATGTCCTCATCATCTCCCCAACACCTCTCTCTGGGTCACCAGTCACTGTGGAGACCACCTCGGCACAGATAATCATCTCCTATAACACTCCATACAATGTGACCATCAGAGCTGTCAACTGTGATGGATCGAGCAGTGATGTGATGCCAATGATTCCTGCTATTGGTATAATTATTTGGTATACTAATCTTAACCCTAACTTTAATTTGTCTACTGCAGTTACCTGCCCCTCTAACCCAACACCTGCCACTCAAGTGACCATCAATGGTGCTCCTCCACTGCCTGCACTAGTAGGATCAACTCTTAGTTTCACTTGCAATGGACAGATGGTACTAGCAACCTGTGAGAGTAATGGACGATGGTCACATGACCCCACCACATATGACTGTCCCTCAGGTAAGGTGCATGTATATCATGAGACTATATAGTCTCCTTCCACGATTCCTATAGTATTCAGTAGCCAATTAGTTGAATGCTCGTGCATGTGCAGCGCTGATTGAGATCGTACTTTTTGGCCTTCCATATTTTATAGTGCACTGCTCTCTTCCTCCTGAGCTGTGCAACGGTGCATGGTATAGTGGACTATGATAGGTTGAACGAGACAGTGTTGAAGGGAACAGTGCTGACTTACCAGTGTGACAATGAATTCTCATTGACTGGACCCAACAACATCACTTGTACAAATGCTGGACTCTGGAGCATTGAGCCTGAAGCAATCAAGTGTGTGCTTAGGACTGAAGGTTTAGGAGTTATTTATTCCATAATGAATAATTATGACTATCTGTTTTACAGGTTGTTCTACAGTCACCATCCTATCTACTGGTGAAGCTATCGCTATAAGTTTTATCATAACTTTCATTGTTGCTGCAATTCTTGGATTCCTCACTGGACTCCTAGTGATGCACCTTTGCTCTCGTAAGAAGGCAGTGTACTCTTCAGCAACTAAAGAAAAAGCTAATGTCGGACCCACTGCACCAGTTGGTCCTGTTTATGAGGAGGTGTCACCCAAAGAGGAGATTAAACTGAATACTAATCAGGCGTACGGACCTGTTGCACTACAATTATGTATACGTTCCAGCCAGTATTATATTATCAGTTATAGCATGCATGTTTTACCTTGTATATCATTTATATTTTAGCCAAAATTGGTGTAAACAGCGAAGATTATGATGAATGTTCTGGCGAAGTTTCAATGCATGGAGATATATACCTGTAGTATAAAATACGTTAGGTATATACAAGTCATTTGTATAATGATAATAGTGTGTGTGGGATGATGTTCTAAGTAAGCAACTGTCTAATATGGAAAGTGACACATAAATCAGAAACGCCTGCATGTATATATGACTTGTGTATTCTACGGAAATATGGCCTTTCCACATGCAGGCTTTCCTTTAACAAAATGTCACTGATTTGAGAGGAGGTATAATTATGTATTATAGTTTTATTTGATGTGGTATATATTATTTAAGTAAAAGGACTTATAGTGGTCTACTATACTATACATACACAGGTTAGTTTGTGAGCCTCACCTCTGAGAGGCTGCATGCTTGAGCTGCTAGAAACAGTCTCTCTCGCTTGATCATCACAAAATACTCTCTCCGAGCTTGATGGGGCACATTGAGATGGGGGAGTAGAGTGTATACACAAGTAAAATCTGCTTACTGTCATTGTGTGGGTATAGATAAGACAAGGAATGCATGCATGATATTATAGTGGTGATTCATGCACATCAATAATTATTAAATCAGTCTGTATAATTATACGTTCTCTCACCACTTGATGACCCTATAGTGAGAGGAGTAGCTTCCCCTTGTCTAATGGCAAGGAACAGTGGGAACAGTTCCATCAGGCCTGTCTTTTGTTTTTTGACCTATAGCCATACTTTGCATAATCTCTACATGTATAATTATTTAACTCCACACTCTATATATACTCAGTCTGGTGGTGTGTGTCACCTAGCTTTGTCCTTACCGTCTGTCCCCAACACCTCTCTCCGGGTCACCAGTCCCTGTCAGTATGGAGACACCTCGGCACAGATAACCATGCATCTCCTACAACATTCCCTACAATAACGACTATCAATATCAGAGCTATTAACTGTGCTGGAATGATGGAAGCAAATTTTGAATCTGATTAAGCCATTTTATACAACATACATGTATTTCTCCTCTAATGCTGCTGTGTGCCTCACACCATCTATATACTGCTGCCGGTGTTACCATCACCATGCAATATACATATCCTGTATACGTATCTGCAGGGGCGTAGCTACCATTGTTTCCTGGTTGCCCAGAAACCCCCCCAGGAGCTGCTGAGAAAATTGGGCAGGGCTCTCCTATAATTGAAATCAAGCAGCCATGCCCATCTTTTCATGCACGTGGCTGCAAATCAATCATCAGAGCTAGAGATGGCACCATGAAGCGTTTCACTTTGGCTTTGTCTCAGCTAGTCTCAGCTAGCTAGCTACCTCAAATAAAGAAGACCAAGACTTAAGTTCTAGTATCAATCCCAGTATTCGGGCTCAGACTCAGCTCTAAGCACAACTTTATTCAGGAAGTATAAGTTTAGAACAATCTCAGCCACATGAAACCTCTCAGGTAAATGACATTTAATTGTGCTCAGCTAGACTAGCAATACACAATTAATTAACACCTGCCTTTTAGTATGTCTATAGCTAGCTAGCTAGCTTCTCACAAACATGTAAAAAAAGTCAATGAGCACTTCATATCTTGCATTTAGTCACTTAATGGATAACCGAGAAAATGAAGGTGCATGATCATACCCTATATAGAGGCCAAAAAAACTAGATGTATAGGACCTTACTTAGCCTCCTTCACTAGCCTCCCCTGAAGAGCAGCCTGGAATCGAGGCTACACCTTACTATGATATTGGGTTTTTCAGCAAATATCCCACAAAATCATATGGTTATCTGTGGTCAACCATAAAGTTAAAATCTATAGACAGCATCATGTCAAAAATTGATTGCACTATTCTACAAACACTTTAGGGTCAATTTGAAGATTCTCGGCAACACTTTGATAAGACAGTCCAAACAGCTCTGTCTTATATCCTTAGAATATAATCACAAATGTGTAAACATTAGATCCATAATGTATTCATCTTTATAATTATTGTCAACACTTTACTTTCACCATTATAGTAAGATCCATTATAGTAAGATCCATAATTGATAGCAGCTGTTAAAAACACATCGATTATTATTACACATAACTGTGGTTTTTTCTGACTTCCTGTATAGATTGATCTTTGTTTGAGCAAAACTCTCCAACAATGCAAATAAAAGCGGTTATTATCATCATTCTGTTGTTTACTCTTGCTGCAGGTAAGGTCTATCTGTGTTCACTGGAACCATCACTATAGCCTAAAATATCTATAGCTGTAATTATTATGTACTCCTAGATCTAATATTTTATTTGTTTCAGCTACTCTGACATCCATTCCCACTGTGGCCTGTCCTGATGACACTGTTACCTTTACCTGCACTCTGCCTGGTACTATGGGTGTGGACCTTCAATGGGTAGTAGCCCCACCACCTGGACTGAATAATGTGCCTAGTGCATCTGGGTTAGTGAGTAACAGTATTGTAACAAGGGAGATTGGCTCTGATGGGTTCATGTTCCGGGCTGATTACTCCGGACACAATGGAGGCATGATCATATCGACACTCACCACCCTCACCATGGTAACAGCGCTGGGTGGAACTATAGTGAACTGTCTAGTGATAGGAGGAGCAGGAGAAGGTCCAATACCCATCAGCGTGGCTGGTGAGTATAATTAGTAATACAGCAAAATCTCAGAATTGTCAAAAACTAATGCTAACAGGGGTAGTATTTCTCAAAAAACAGATCCACCATCACCTCTCCTCAACCCAAGAGTATCATCCACTTTAAATCAACTCAGCTCCTCTAATATCACTTTGGACTGGGACTCCCCCTCCTCTACTGGTGGTGTGTCTGTCAGCTATGTCCTCACCATCTCTCCAACATCACTCTCCGGGTCACCAGTAACCGTGGAGACCACCTCAGCACAGATCACCATCTCCTACAACACTCCCTACAATGTAACCATCAGAGCTGTCAACTGTGCTGGAATGAGTCAAGAGAGTTTAATTGTGGATTTGAGTAAGCTATTTCGTGGTTGTACATACAACACACAGATAGTCATGTACTCCTTCTCTGTAATACACAGTGGTGTGCCCCACACCGTCTACTGCTGCTGGTGTGACCATCACCAACACACCTCCAGTCACTATTGGTGGATCCATGCTCACCTTCACTTGCAGTGGAGACAATGAAGTGATAACCTCAACCTGTGGCAGTAGTGGGTGGTCTCCTGACCCTGGGACCTTTGACTGTACCAGTCTGATTACAAGTGCGTTAATTAATTGTATTATTACTATAATTATTATGGCTGACCTCCCCAAGTTGCTTGTGGTTCTCCTGCTGCACCGTCTAGAGGCAGTGTGGACATCCGTGTTGGGACACCACCCTTCTTACTGGGTTCAGAGGTCACCTACCGCTGTGATGAGGCACTGTTACCCCCTGATGTGAGGACCAGTACATGCACTGATGTGGGGGGTAGGGGAGAGTGGGTGGAGAATCCTGGGAGCTTGGTGTGCAGGGAGAGACCAGGTAAAATGTAGCTGTTTATTATTTTCTGTGAATGTACGCAAAATGAAGGACTTCTTGTATACACAATTCTATTGCATGGATTATCAAGGATTTACTTTTCACTGGGTGCAAACATAATTATAATAAGTCGTGTACACTGAATCACTGTCTGACCGTTTCTATTAGTTAACTGCGCTCTACCTGCTGAGCCCTGCAATGGTGCTATAGTGGACTATGAGTTGTTGAACGAGACAGTGTTGGAGGGAACAGTGCTGACTTACCAGTGTGACAATAGACTCTCACTGACTGGACCCAACAACATCACTTGCACTAATGCTGGAGTCTGGAGCACTGAGCCTGACACCATCATGTGTGTACTTAGAATAAATGAAGGTGAAGGGCTTTACCATAGTATAACATACCAAATGCACTATGATCGATCCCACGTTTCTAAAGCTAGCAACATTATATACATCAGTATAATCAAGCAATCAGTTTTACAGTTATACTGGTAACCATAGTATAGCTGATAGTTCCTTGCTTGAGTGGGATCTAATACATACTCTTCCATCTCATAGTTTCTCCTGCCGCCCCCCTATCTACTGGTGCAGCAATATCTATCAGTGTGGTCATCACTTTCATTGTGACTATCGTCATTGAACTCCTCGCTCGGCTTCTAGTGACCCACTTTTGCTGTCGTAAGAAGGCAGTGTACTCCCCGGCAGCTGAAGGTAAAGCTAACGATGGACCCATTGCACCCGCTGGTCCTGTTTATGAGGAGGTGTCACCTAAAGAGGAGATTGAGCTGAGTACTAACCAGGCGTATGGACCATTAGCACTGTGAAACTCGTTAAATAATATCCAACAAGTAAGTGGAAAGACAAATGAAATTTAGTTAATTTTAACCTATTGACCCTATAGCTATATATAGTGATTTACTTTTATAGTTTGCGTGACTTAGACATACTAAGCTTGACTTCTAACATTATTATAATTTAGGACGATTCCAGGCCGCCCTTGAAACTCGGAAAAGCGACCTGGTATAAATTGTATGCATGTGCATGCGCGTACATTACCCTAAAAGGGGTAATCTCTATTAATTTTGTGGATACTGTCAATAAAATAAACGCGCGTAATCATACAATTTTGTATTCTAAAGTTATAGTACTCCGTGTTAACCCTTTCCCTGTTGAAGCCGTCATATGACGGCCACTCTAGTGGTCATTTTCAAAAATTTGTTGTGCCCACTGTGTTGGAGCTATGCACACACTGTAGATACCAGCACATGCGCATTGAGCTGCTCTTTCACATGGTATCTTTAATATGCTGCCTTGAGGTACACTTTGTACAGTAATGTCGAAAGAAAAGTGACCGTTTGATAATGTTTCAAGATCTTCGTAGTACAATCTCAGTGAGGTTCTAAAGTAGCTAGACAGTGAGAATATCGATGCTTATGGCCTTGTTGAGTGAGAGGACTGTGACTGGGATCATAGCTAGATAAAAAGCTACCTCAAGCTAGAAAATATAGAGCCTGAAGGCCTAAGGAAGAAGCTCTTGCGATGGAACAACTTCTTGGATCTGGTAAGTCTAGAGTAGCATCTGTAGTATTGATAGCTTCAGTATAACTGTATTTAGGCTAGTTAGTACAGCAGTGGACATCATGAGCCACCATTGAACTTGTAAACCTGTGTGTAGGTGAAGAAAACATTTCCCGGGAAAAGGACGTCTGCTGATACGACCTCGCAGAGAACTTTCTGCAGATTCTGATTGAACCATGTCACCGTGAGAACATTGAGAACACTTATTTAGTGTCTTTAGCCACTCTGTGCCTTCATACAATATTATTTGTGTACATAGTTGTGAATGTTTGTAAACAATTGCTAATTAGTGGGGGTGGTCAGTTGCTAGGTAACGAAGACGGTGTCAAGATACCTCTGGGGTCTGCGCTACCTGTAGGAAATAGTTACAAGTCATTTCAATGTATGGTTCATGACATACAAATTTTTAAAGAAAATTGTTATTTATTCTGTATTTTCTTGTTTTAATTAAAACGGGGAAAGGGTTAAAATACATTTTTTATTGTGCAAAGATGACTCAGTCGATCCTGCTTTGGCTTACACCCTTTCTTGTGTCAAGTTAAGTCATTAGAGATAAGCATGACGATAACCTACAGATGTTATAGGAAAGGTACATGTATGTACCTGTGGGTTTCCTGTATTAATATTGATCAGGCAAGTCTATCTGCTACTAAAATTAATGTTTCCTTTTATGTTCGACGAAGTCATTGCTGAAGATAAAGACGCTAATGATCCCTCCTGAAAGCTTTAGACCTGACACTCGGGAGTTATTACTCGAGCTCCACTAATGTATAAGAAGAGTCAACCACTCTTCCTAACATACATGCATGCAGGAAGCTCTATAGCTGTCTGGAAGGCTTATAGCTCCCTAATTGAACTGCCTCTTAGAAGAAGTATATAACATAATTATAGTAACACATAATTATTCCACTAGTGCATTTGAATTAGGCTACCACTATAATTTTAACTACGTGGGGTATTTCGTATTTTTCCTCTGTGTACTTTGTCCGTTTAATTACAATTAAATTTTTATGATGAAATGTATGGTGTCATGCAGAGTACAGTGTAATACTGACAAATATATCTGAATTATTGCGCTTGCAAAGTATACCAGGCCGCCTTTCTTTTTCCCTGCGGCCTGGTATTGAGGGTACACAAGGATATTATTATTTGCACTTTCACCCCTTTTTTGTTTTCCGGCTAATTTCAGAGAAAACACAAAGGTATACGTAAAAATAGCATAGACTATACACGCAGTACGTGGTGGAAGGATTCTTGAAATATGGGGGTTCCAGTCTCACATTAGTTGAATGAGGTCGTCACTTCTTCGAAACAGTCAGCATGCATTGGAGGGTTTATTGTTTGTAACTAACAAACAAAGCTTCGCAGGACTTACAGGAGCTAAAAGTAAGTGCATAAGTGAAAACTTGTAGTAAAGAGCTAACTAGCTGCTTAAGCCTCCATGTCTCAGAGGGGGGTTCGATTAAACTCAAAGAACCACTGCATGTATTATAGTATACATGTATAGGTGAATTGCTTGTTATCATTGTGTGGGCCTGAGGCACTTTCATGTTTGTACAGTACAAGCTAGAGATAAGACAAGTAAGGAATGTAATGGTCACCCACAACTTGTTGATCTACTTATACTTACACAAAGTACCAAACAAAACCATTCTGTACATCATATAGACGTTGTGACGCTAGTGAGAGCAAAGCTTCCCTTTGCCGGTGTAACTGAGTAGCTATATAATTATATGCTGGGAAAAATGTATCCAACCACGATCTTGAGGGAGGGAACACCAAAATGTTACAATTAAGTAACCTCGATTCCAGGCCGCAAGGAAGGGAGAAAAAGTCTCTCTTCCCACGTCTTACTTGATGTTTAATTATGTAGAAGTCCACCTGCATATCAACATCACATGCCTTAGATCTACTAAAAAATGTGCGCTTCAATAATACCGAAAGATCATTGTTCTCCCTCCAGTAGTATAGTAGGCCAATAGGATTGCTTAGCACTCGTTGAAGTGCCCTTTTCAAAATAAGTAGATAATAATTATTATGATCTGTGCCAGATTGGAAAATTTGGCCCAGAATGTGCTAAGTCAACATTTATACCGCCATTAAGGCACACTTTACATGCCCACAAGGCATCTCGGGACATGCACATAGTACGTATACAAGAAAATCATAGGTAGAAACATCTTGCAGTACAACTGCATGTGTCAGATACAGTTGGTGCATGGCTATTCAGTAACAACACGCCAATAACCCTTTAGCATGAAGATACCATTCGCAACGTTTTGTTTTTCAGAATTTGATAGACTGCCAAAACTTCGACTCGTGTTCTTTTTTGTTTCGCAATTTTTTCCAGGCCAACCAAACACACACTCCGTGCAATCGACTCCGTAGAAGTTTCCCAAGCAAGTACAAATAACAATGTCAGCCTATAAGATATCTGCTATAAATCGTTCCTTTTTCTGAAACATTGGATGGGAAAAAGGAGGGGTGGCATGCATTACATTTTTGGGCATAAAAATGTTCCAGTGTGTTTGAACACTCCTTTGAACTGGTGACAGAGCATAAATCATTGGGTCTGGATCGAGCTACATCACCCCAGGCCTCGGTACGAATCAAGCAATGGTTATTCTTCTTATCTACATACGAGTACACCTTGAAATTCTTGAGGACCTCTGAGCATGCTAATGCTGACGCTCTCAGTCGCCGGCCACCGCCCACCGCCCACTATTCCCCAACCGAAGAAAATTCCACTCACAGAATCCTGTCACCACGCTAATGACATTAACAGCAATTACGTACCATCCCGCCACTACGGTAACGGCCTAGCCGTGCAGATCGTCAAAAAGTAAGGTGACCGAGGGCAGTTGGGAGTAGACCAAGTTGAATTTGTTGAAACCATTGGCTGGCTCAGATGTAGCAGCATGACAAGAAAGCAAAGGAGTACGGTAGGAGACTCTGTTTATGTGTAGAAGAAAGAAATGGCTGACGGGAGAAAAAATTAATTGTCGAGAAAACAGGTCCGGTTTTGTACGTGGTGAAGTTGGCCAATGCATGATGACCAGAGACATTGTCACATAGATCAATGCAACTAAGGTAAAGACTGGCTGATTCTGTTCGGGAGGAAACAAGTGCCTCTGATTCCAGTCCGAATTCATTCGATTGGCCTAATTTTGATGTTGAACACTCCGAGCCTGCATGATGCCAATGGTGATATACAGTTGAACCTCGGTGCACTTAACCGAGACGTATTAGGAATCAGCCTGACCGCTTTGAGCTAGCGTAAGATGTGACTTTGGGACTGTAACAACTATATAATTATGCCTTGGTGCGCATGCACAAGCGAAGTATGCAGTAGTGTGTTTGTGTGTGTGTACATGTGTGTGTCTGTGTAGACTGCCACAGCTGCTCAAGGACCAATCAAGTGCAAGTAAGAGTTTGTATAGGCTTCTATAGTAATGTTTTCTTGGATTTTAATTTGTGGATTTGCAAAGTAATGCTTCGTTCACGAGTTATGCCTACTTGGAATGCCAGTGCAGCCTTTTCAGAAGAGTGTGTAGCAAAACTTGTTCACCGAGTGTTGGCATTGCTACTCTACTTCGTAGTTAGCTCTGCACTAGAACGCTAGCTATATATTGGTGGCTGCAAGAATGAGAAGAGAGCTGCAAGGCTCTGCTTAGTCTCGCGCAGCCAGCCCCGAATGTTTTCTATTTGGTTGATAACATTAATTTTTTAATTAGGGCTGGTGCAAGACTAGACTCTGCTGATGCAGCCATTATAATTTTAGGAACTTTTGGCATCGATCGTTTTTAACAACAATCATGGTCAATCATTACCCAGTTTCCGTTTCCCTGTGATTTAGCCTCGCCTTGTGGAGGAGGCTACGTACCTGTGATTCTGCCTGCATGCAGCAAAATTAATTGATGCAAAAAAGGTATGGTAGCTTTATATTATGTAGCTTTAGCACCTCACCGAGGCATCAGCACCCGCGGTGCTTTCATTATAAGTAGTTGGGTTGTGTTTAGGTATAATATCTTCAAGGGGAAAGGTATATGTGGTATCCCCATACATTGTTGTTTTGATGCATGTTAGCCACTGATGGTGATTATTAACTCAAGTCTGTGACTATTTACTACATGTACAATCAACATCCAAGTGCAAAAAAATTTAAGCGCAGATCTAGAAAGCTATAGCTAAGGAGGAAGTGAGTAAAATAACTCTATATAGAGTATGACACTGCTCCAGCAAGATTCAACAACAACTGGCATACATAGGCCAGACATTTCTAATTATCCCGGACACTCTTCTGGGCGATTTTCGTTGTTCTAATACAACGGACACTCTGGTACTTTAATATTACCAATACTGGACAACTTTAATTGAGTTATATTCCATATATAGCTTTATAGCCGGCCAGTATAAGAGTGTTGCAGTTAGAGGATTAGATATAATTATAGCTACGTATCATTATAGTGCAATAAAATTAACAATATACAATATAATTATGTGATATTTACAGATTGTCAGTGATTATATTTATTGAGGATCCCTACAAAACTAGCTACACTCTGCTGCCTAGAGATTTACACTGCTAGAGCTGATTAGGTAAAGAGTGTTAACCAATAGTAAGCCTTGCTTTTCTTTAGATCGTGCATGGACAAGTGAATTGTGCATGTCCACGCCCAATTTAGTATCACACACATTACGCTTCTAAACTAGATACACTTAACACAGCCAATAGTGCATGTCTATATAGTTAGGATTTGCTTTTTAGGAGAATATTTCATTTAAATATCATATTGTGGTCTCTTATTTTCACTGTGACAGGAGTAACTGCTTTGTTGACCTTCACTCTACTCTGCTAAACTGACCCTTTTAATTGTTGGATTAATTGGTTTTGACACACGTATACGTACAACCCAATTAATCTATGCATGGGAATGATTTAGGGTGCCGTGGTACATGACTATATCGGGCATTGACCATAATAATACACTAACATTTTTGGGGTATTATAGTATTAGTTGAGAATAATCTCTATAGCATAATAGGTTCCATAGGATTTAGAGGAAAATGTGTTAGCATAAAACAAGGGTCAATGCCTATAACATAATTAGCGTATCAAGGCCATTGGCAAGCATGTGATGGCTATGACCACTTTTTGGAGCTAAGTAGGTAATGGTCCTCATTACTGAAAATTGCATAATGACGGTTTCCTGGTAATTGTTGTCAATAGTAATCAAAGTACTTTACCTTGGCCTGACCACTCTAAACTTGCTTGCTACGCCTTGTGCATGCATGCACCTTCTTATGAATGTTATTACAATTACATACCCAGACAATGAATGATGCTTAAAGTGTTTACAGAAGGTGTACTTTAATTCTCATTAGAATAACATACCATGCAGTTACTCCCTTACTCAGCCCTGAGCATAGCCTCCT
This sequence comes from Halichondria panicea, assembly GCF_963675165.1. Classification (NCBI taxonomy): domain Eukaryota; kingdom Metazoa; phylum Porifera; class Demospongiae; order Suberitida; family Halichondriidae; genus Halichondria; species Halichondria panicea. Next base: position 12,816,823 of record NC_087377.1, on the reverse strand, counting down.
TCACAAGGCCTGGGATCGAGGCTACCCTACATGAACAATGAATTAAAGAAGCCACTCAGGTGCACCTTACATACCATGCTCCATCCATGCATGCAGTCCTCACAGTCAGGGCCTATTAAGGTGCACATTCCTCACAATGATAAATCACGAGTATGTATGCAGCTTAGCAATATCTAAAATAATCTATACTGTCAACTGTATGGTTATGTTGTTTTCCTAACCCTATATACAATCTGTCATATTTTTTCTACCCTTGAAAAGATCTATAGCTGAGCCTAAAAAGTACGTCAGTCAGTAATACCATGCACGTCTGGCTAATGATCATAACAGATTCATTGACCAAGACAATTATATTTCCCCAGCTATGGCAGAGCCTGATAAGAGTTTGCATATGAGGTTGCTTTGAGGTTGCTTTTTGGTCAGAAGCTATAGCTAAAGAGTTTCGCTGTAGTCTTCAGTTCTTACATTTTTGCAGGAGCCTATACATAAATCAGACAATTTTCAGAATATATAATTATATATAAATAGACTGATACAGAGTATAGTATCAACAATCAGCCGTCATCATACCTGCACATTAGGCCCTGATATATTATGCTTTTTTTCACCCATTATTCTATTCTTGAAAATGTGCCTATTATTCTCATAAAAAGTGCCAAAAATGACATAATAATATTATTATTTAAGACGTATAGACATAAACACAGCACACAACTGATTCTTTCAGTGTTATCTTGCTGACTTGAACTGATCCAACTTCAGCATTTTTTGTCATGAAAACATCGTTATCCAAAACTTAATGTAATGATCTTTACCAAAAATAAACATTGATGCCCAATTATTCTAGACACCTATAATTATATGCTAAAATTATTCCGAGCATAATTTATCAGGCCCTACTGCACATACACACACACTATAATCATATTATAATAATTATACTGTATACCTCGCTTGCACATGCATGCGCACATGCATGCACCGAGGCACAACTGCGCAGTGCATATAATTATATAGTTATAGGACAGTGACTGCATGCTGAATATGTCACAATTACATGCATGTATACCTGAATATTAAACGGGTACTAATAATTTCAGCACATTTTAGCACATTTTTAAGCGCTTTTAAGTGCTAATTATGAATAATAAAACGCATAATTACGAAATTTTTATGGGACAGCATGTAAACTACTATAATTATGCTAAGCAAGCTAAGCCCTTTTTCATCTACTGACTCCAAGCTTTCCATTCAACAGTAAACTCGACAAATAATATTGTGCTAATGATCATTGCATGAAGGTGTGTTTTCATACATTGTAATTTTATGATGAGGGTGCTTGATAATCAATACGAGCTCTTTTCTTTGAGCCAGTGACTCTGTGTGTGTACCATGATCTAGGAGAGTCCCTTAATTGCTTGCTGACTGTGCTGCTGCATGTATACTATATTTATATATGCAGTGGCATAGGAAGCAATTTCTCAATGGGGGGGCTCTAGTTTTTTTAGAGTAAGGCTATTCTACATAGTGCAGCCAGCTCTACTTAATAGCCTAGAAAGCTCCAGCCCCTGGAGCCCCCCTTCCTACGCCACTGCCATACATGACATGATGTGTAAACACAAAGATGGGAGGTCAGCTATAGGCGGAAGTCCCTTGCTTGCTACACCACACATGTAAACATTTGCAATATACGAGTTGTTAAAAGGCAGCACTTGCATGCTCAAGCAATGTGAAAGTTGCTACAATTGGCCGGGGCAAACACCAAAAAGCTAGCTTATTATATAGCTACTTTGCAGCGTGCGAGGACAGCCTGCATGGGGAGTATGTAAATCTGTCACATGTGCGTGCACCCAATAAACTGGCCTATGAATTAACTCGAGTAGTCACTATACCTCTTTCTTGATGACTATAATACCTTAATATATATACTGCAGTAGACATTCTATATACCTGCAGTGTTTATTATAAGTACGTATAGACTATAATCATACTGCACCAGACTGAGTATACAAAAGCTTTTTCAATGAGAACTATACCGTATATATAGCGGGTAATTTTCGTGGGCAAAATATTCGTGGTTTTTGTGGTTGGAGGTCTGACCACAAATATTTTACCCACGAATGAAGCGACCTTGCCTACCTTTACCTACAATCCAAGCAGCAACCACGAAAATATTACCCACGAAATGTCTCAATATTGTTGAACCACAAATATTTTGTCCCCCGAAAATTACCCGCTATACGGTATATAGGCCCTGATAAATTTTGCTTTTTTTTCACCTCATAAAAAATCAGATGATTATTCCCCAAAAATGTGACATAACAAAATTAAGACGTATATAATTATAGACATAAACACAGCACACATGCAACTGACACACGACATATGATTCTCAGTGTTATGTTGCTGACTTGAACTGATCCATAATATTCACCTTCAGGTATTTTTTGCCATGAGAACATTGATCGTTATTAATGTAATGATATTTACCAAATATGAACATTATTATAGATGCCTATTATTCTTTAGACACCTACTGTGCTAAAATTATTCCGAGAATATTTATGAGCGCCTATATAATTATAGTGAGAATTAACAATACTATACGCATGTACCTATTGTATACAGCTATATAATTACCACCCACTATAATATATATTATACATCATGCATGCAGTATACGTTATAATAATTATAAGTTATTCATGGTTATTCCTAGTTGCATGCAGGCAATAATCGTTGGAATATTCCTGTATTTAGCCTCGGGAAACTATTTAGCTGCTCTGCATGTGTATTATTTTGTCCTATAGCTATAGTTGTATCTTAATTGAGTTTACAAGCAAAATAATTTCAAGATGAAGGTGATTGGAATTGTTCTCACCCTGGGCCTGTGCTTGGCAGGTGCTATGTCTCAGTCCCAGTTCACATGTTTCTTGACCAACGTCGGATTTAGCTCCCTCACAGAGGCCTGTAGGCAGGACTTCAGCTAGTGATGTCCTCCTGGTGAGTCACACTGCATATAGCTAGCTAGACCTATTGCATTAACCTTCTATTATACTGTGTGCAATTATAGAAGATAACTTTTGTCCCATTATTTTTCCAGCAACGTGATGGGACCTTCAATCTTGATACCTGCAGACTTTTTGCTCACCAACAAGCAGTTGTGCCAGTCAACTAAACACTATGCTGATGTATTATAATCATCGCACAGAGGCAAAAGGAAATATCCGAGCATCCGATGCACATTTCTACCATATTGGAAAAGTTCCCCTTTCTTGGGAACAAGGAAATTGTAAGTACTTTTAGTCTATAATAATTTATTAATTTTACTCTATTGTGCAGCTGATTGCTGATTGCTGTTTTCTTTTCGTAGGTGCCTCCAGAGTTCGGCAATCAGCTGCACAATAGAGTAAAGATTGAAGAGCTTCCCTGATCATTGCCATGCCTCTGGCCGTTATGATGTCACTGTTCCTAGCACTAGTTAATTGCTGTCCTGTAGACACGTACAGTGAACAATTACTGCATGCATATATTATAATTATAGTTGTATAGCGCTGAAGAACAAAAATTTTATTATAGCTTGCATAAAATATATATAGCTAGGTGTAATAATTACAGATGATTTGGTAGTGTTATAATTATAATAGCTTGGTCTTTTTACGTGATAATTATTGCATGCTATTCTTGATATTGGGGCATACATGTATACGAAAGAGAGGGATAGGCAACGCCCAACCACTGTCAGGAATTTCAGATGGAGTCTGGTCACGGGTTAGCAAGAGTACATATTATAATTATACTGCTATAGTTTGCAGCTGTATATACACAAACAGACTTGCTGTGAAGCTGATCTGATATTTCCCTGCAGAGCTAGAGTTTGGACACATGATGATTCACATAGCTATAGCTGCAACATAATAATATTATACGCTCTATAAATCTTAAATATATAGAGCATGCACTGAAATACTAAACCCTTGGCGGTTTCACATCATTCGTACAACACTCTGCTGATTTGGAATGAGCTATAGAATACAATGTGAAAAATTGCGGGAAAACAACAAAAAGCGTGGAAACAATTATGGAATCTGGCGAGAGCATAACTCCAATCCGCTACAACGTCATCACATAGTCAGTTTTCACTATGAAATAATTATTTGTTGGTGGTTTCAGAAAATGCCGCCTGTAAACAGATCAGGGAGTGAGAGCCAAGCGCCTAATCCAATTACAACTGATGGAATTTAGTTGTCACAAAGGAGGTCAGTTTGCCCACAACAATAACGCCACGAAAATTACCCCCTATATATACGGTGATTATAATTATTATGCATGCATGGGAAGTATTCTAGTACAACTCATATATTTCTGTGCTAAATATATACATACATGCTAGCCTCGATCCCAGGCCGAGTTTTCGCTTTTATAACGGTTAGGCAAACAACTGGGCCTGGTACTAGTTGTCTGCGCATGCGTCAAATTTTCATTGTATTTGTGGTCGGCAAAGATATTTAATAAATCAATAATTGAAATTTGTACACAGAAAATGCACAGAGTGAGTACACAAAAGATGCACATAGGGAGCTGCTTCACAAGGGCCTGGGGAGTTGCCAGTTGTGCTGCAGCACGATTACAGTGACCCAGGGCAACTTCAAGATGATTGAATGCCTTCAAATTACGTTTCAACGATTTAGCAGGCTGCTGGACTTCTCTGATTCTAGGCCCCAACTTGTAACTCAGTTAAACTTTGCTTGAGAAAACGTAGATTCTCTTGATGCCTCTGAGCTACCCAGCAACACTCGAACGATCAGGTCATACTCCAGTCCTGTAAGTATAGGACAATATTAAAGAAACCAAACACGGTTAAACCCTTACCTTAAACTGTCCAGTCTTGTCCGTTAGTATGGCCAAGAGGAACAATGTTGGGATAGCTGGATAGTAGCCATTGCTCCTGTACAGAGAAGTAGACATTCAAAATACGTGTAGATCTACTGTATACATGTACATATTAAATTTCTCGTATTAAACAGGTTATAGTGTCATTGTCGACGAGCTGATGATGGCAGCACCAAGTTCTCTAGCTCACACTCTTCACTTGATCCACCATATTAATGATGATACTATAGATCTTTTAATACCAAACATGAACACGACTTGACATGATAGCATAGGGCCCACACAAAAATATCTGACCTTAACAAGCTTGACAAAGCTTTATACCTTTTCCCTTGTTGTTCAGTCTTCAGAATAATGTTTTCTAAGCTTCAGAGAAGAGAGAAGCTTCAGCTAAGAGCCATTCCAATAATGATAAAACGGGAACTGACTTCTAGTACACGATAGTACACGAATATAAATGTCACGAAAGTGAACGAGAATATCCATTCGTCAGAATCTGACGAACGACTGACGCATGCGCAGACAACTAGTACCAGGCCCAGTTGTTCGCCTAACCGTTATAAAAGCGAAAACTCGGCCTGGGATCGAGGCTAACATACATGCATGCACTGAAGAATGTACTGACGAATTATGGTCTATTCATCATGATTTATAATAATAAGAATTAATAGCGCATCTGTTCATTTATATTAGCTAAACAATAATATTAAGAGCAGCTATACAACAGTTACTGTTCTGTCAAACTTGTCCAGATACCTGCAACCAATAAAAGGAAATACATCACAGCATTTAAAATGATGAAAGCATCATAATTATAGCGGAACCTCCATTAACGACCACTTCCGAAGAGCAACCACACGCTATATAACGGCCAAGAGCTCAGGTCCACATTGAAACTAAAATATCTTCAATGTAAAGCAACCTCTCAGGAGCGACCACCTCTCTACTCTGCATAACGAGCAGCTTTCTAGTCCCCAATCAGCTTTAGCAATTGAAATTAACCTCCCAAAACGAACAACCAAGCTCAGAATTATCAGACAAATATTGTATTTGCTGAGATAGCACAATCGTGAAGCCTATAACTGTAGCTCGTGAGCTAGAGAAGTAGTAGCAAAGCTCCCAGATCACAGCAGGACTTGTCTCAGAGCATATACATGCATGCATGTGGTGGGTAATCCAAACCCTTGAACGAAGACCTACAGTATAACAGCTGTTCCCTATAATGGAGTCATTGACTATAATTATATAGGACTCATATTATAAACGAGTGATGAAGTGACACACAGCAGCTCGGCAAAATGGGTTTGATAATGGCCACACAAGTTTAGACAGAAACTATAGACATTTACACAATGCCAGACTCACGTTGGATTGTGTTGTTCTATTCTCCCTCTAAGGATCATTTTCCCCAGCAGCTGACAGAGTGAAGTGAGACAGTCCACTCCAGCAGACTGCACCAGGGCATTGTCACTGCTCTGAGGGATGGGGGTAATGCACATGTAATTAACAATTAATGTTACAATAGTATACATGTATATACCCGTACTCTTATCTACTCTTGCCTATCTGGGTAAAAAATGATCAAGTCTTTTGAAGCAAACACTCCGTTATGATAAAGAATGGCAGTCCCACTAACTCACCAGTCCATAGAAGATGGAGTCCAGAAATAGCTCGAGGTGTCTCTTGAACACTCTCTTACCCAGAGACTTGGCAAACACTGGCAACTGTGGACAGAGAGAGCATTCAACACCCTCAAGATAGCGCAGTCACAGCTTAGTATATACATTTGTACAACACTGTGGAATCTCTACTTTTGAAAATTGCTGAAAGTTAAACGTTATAACTTTCAGTTGACCTATGTATATACTGTAACTAACTACACAATGCGATCACAACCAACGTATATACATGTACACATGTATTATACCGATAATACTGGTACTTTCATACAACCTTGATCATGCCATTACTCATCTCACCAGTTTGAGCAGTGTCTCCAGGAAGTTGATGTGTTGAGGGTAGTGTTTGTGTCGTAGAGTCTCGGCACAGAGGGGGAGGAGGGAGGACACTCGGTCACCACACCCACTCACACCACTCAGCTCTCCAAGCAGGAGAAGGGCACTGGAGGGAAGGGGGGCAAGACTAGAGTGTAGTTTGTCTATATAATTATTTTTACACACCACAACCATTAATTATTGAAGGACTTTTTCAAAACCACATTAATTTTGCAACGTGAAAAATTATTAGGATTGGCTGGGGAAGCACGAAAAGAGCAAAAGAAGAGAGGCATACGTCAATCCGTTACAACACTATTACACATGTATAAAATACAACTTTGATTAAATTAGCTGTTAGATTGATCAGGAACACAAACACAATCTACATGTAATCGTATAGCGGGAAATTTTCGCGGGTGCAAATTTTCGCTATTTGGCTTCATTGCAGAGCCCTCAAAAGAAATGTTCGTGTACATGTCTTCGTTAATATATCGATTAACAACGCTTCGCAAATTCTAACTAAGTGAAGTGCTATAAACCCTCGATCTCACGACCACACTGTTAAAACTGGGGTGTAATAAATGCGAGGGGTGTAAACAACAGCCCCTTATAGGGTGTAAATCTGGCACTGGTGTAAAATAGTGAACCCTGGGGTCACGGTAAAACTAGTGAACATGGGTGTAAATAATCCCACAAGAGTGTATACTGTAGCAATATATCCTGACCAGTGCATTTTAGTTTCTGGTCGGTGTCTTTCATCACCTGGACATAATATTATGCTTTCTATACTTTATGCTGTTAGTTTCCTCAGTGTAAAAGCAGTGCTATAGCACTGCTAGAAGCAGACTCACCACATTCAATGAACTGTGTAGCTGTGCTTCAGCAAGTACCCCCCAAAAGTCTACAGTATATACATCTGGTGTACGAAAGATCCACCTGGAGTATTTTTGTAAAGGAAAAAAATCACAAGGCATTGTTACAAAGCCAGTTGAAAGATATGCACAACTTTGCAGCTAGCTATTGAAGTAGTGGTAATTTGTTCACTGCATTACATGAAGTGGATGATGTTACAATGTACTTCTATGACAGGTAAGGAACAGACAGATGACTAGTTATCTATAATTAGGTAAACACTGGTCACTGTCTATGTTTCTACTTTCTATTTAAAGTCCACCTTTTTCCTACAGTAAATACTACTTGAACTGGCAAGTATACATGTCAATGTGAGAATGAATAAAGCAATCTGGCCGGAACCAGGCGACCCTACTACTTATGAAGTGGTACAGTGACAAGGTGAGTATGTTGTGAAAATAGTTTTCACTAACATGATATGAACTTTCCACATGCCTAGGTGGGCGCTTCATCGTCAAGAGTGATCGGTCTTGCTATACCTGAGTTGGTTGTTGTCGAAAATGCTCATTTAACTACAAGTTCCATGGCAGTATGTTACACCAAGAAGACCTGTTCCGTAAACAATCAATTTCCTTTGTATTGTCACTGTACAATATTTTTGTCTTTCCTTCTAACTGTTTAACGTTAGAATTAACTGTTGTCACTTTTCCCTTAAAATTAATGTCACTGTTAACATTTTTAAGTTGTTTATAACCTATATCTGCATGTGAAAAAAAAAGTACCCTGATGAGTAGTATACATAGCCTCGTTCCCAGGCCTTACTTTTTCTTGCTGTTGTCACTGTTCATCCATAAATCACTAGAAAGACATAGTGAGGCAGCAAAGAAAGAAATGGGCGTACAGCTAAGAAAAAGTAAGGCCTGGTTTGGGAAATCGCGTGATCCACAAGAATTTTATGAACGTGGGCGATATGTAGCCCACAATCGTGACGTAAGGTATTCTCCCACGCATTCAGAGTTAATAAGACTGTACATGTACTGAGACAACCGCCAAGCTGTGCTGCAAGTCAGATCAGAGAACCAGCGTGGCCAGCTCTGGTGGCAGTAGCTACCTGCTATATATGATAATGATGACTAACTTAAGCTATTCTTGATCTATACTAGCATGTAGAAAGACACAAGAAAAGGTAATAGTCTGATAGAATCTGAACACACAATCTAGACTAGTAGATCATCTAAGGTATATAGCTAGCTATAGTGCTTGCAAACTTCCAGTTCCAAGTCCATGTCCAGCTTGCTGCAGGCAAAGTTTTATTAGTCATAGATATCTGCGTGGGCAGTCCAACATCTCTAGCTCAGCATGCCCACGCTCATTTTCACCCTTCTACCACCCTTCTACCCTCACGCGACTTCCCGATACAGGCTCTCCTTTTTCCTAACTCTACGTCTATTTCTTTCTTTATTCCTCCAATTAATACCGTATTTTATCTCACTGAACGATTAAGACAGTATTTTATCTTATTGAACGATGTGATAAAGAACAGAAAAAGGAGAGCCTGTGTAGAGGCTATAGTATACACTCTTTGGGGGTATAATTTACTCTTGTATGGGTGTAAACTAACTGCTCCAGTTTACACCCCAGGGGTAGAGTTTTTAAAGCGTATGCAGTACCCATAATTGGGTGTAAAATTACACCCCAGTTCTAACAGTGCATGCAGAGTGTTATACAAATGATGTGAAAATGAAAGCACCGCGAGAGTTGCTGATGCCTCAGTGAAATGAAGCTATAATGCACCGTAACTATTAAGTGTGTGTTTGTGTGTAGACTGCTACAGCTGCTCAATGATCAATGAAGTGCAAGTAAGAGTCTATAGGCTAGCTTCTAGTCATGTTTTTAATTCGTGGATTTGCAAAATAATGCTGGATTCTCGAGTTATGCCTAGTTTTGTGTGTGTAGAAAAATGTGTCCATGGAGTGTTGCTATAATTATTATACTCTACTTACATGTACTACATGTAGTTAACTCTTCACCAGAACGCTAGCTATTGGTAGCTGCAAGAGTGAGAAGAGAGCTGCAAGGCTCTGCTGTTGCAGCCATTAATTTTATATCTAGTTAGCTCTATACCCAACGTGCAACTTTTTAGCGCAGTACACCACTATGGCATCCAGATGTAGACTCTGAAATCACAGATAACCAACAAATTAACCAGCTTAGGTTTAATTACAACCTGCATGGGTTGTACAAGTGCTTGTAGATTGGTGACCTTACTAAATACACTTGTACTGTACACCCTGATTTACACAAAACCTACATGTACAAGTTTATTAACAGAGTGTCATACAACATTTTGAAGTACATGTAAAGGGGGAAATAGGCAAGTAACCAGAAAATGTTGCTAAAAAAAGAGGGTGAACTTAGAATGTAACATTGCCAGCTATGACACTCAGTCACCCCCCCCCCCCCTCTCCCTGTATGACACCCTATAATATCCTATATAATAGTTAGACACTGTAAACAGTGTCTAAGCATTTTAGATCATAGCAACCATAAGTATCTAGCCAATCAGATTTGAATGTTCTTATCAAATCTTTGCAACATGATATTCTAAGTGAAGTACATGATTTTCTAAGTAAGTACATGATTTTCTAAATTAAGTACATAAGTTGGATAGAACACTTCCTTTAGCCAATCAGATTGCAGTATTTAATGGCAAACATGATCTAATATAATTTAGATCATATATTTGTCATAAATACTGCAATCTGATTGGTTAGAGGAAATGTTCTATCCAATTTAGAAAATCATGTACCGTATATCTTCTAATTTATCGGACAGCAAAAAATAATTATTTTGGAAATTGTCCGGGTATAATTGGAACAGATTTTTATAGAGCATGCGAAGTGTCCGGAATAATTAGAACAAGCAAGCAGCTGCATGCGAGCTAGCTAAGTTTAATAGAACAAGGTACGACTGAATAGTTGCACTAACTATCTAAAACTAGCTACTCAAAGCTATCTAACTGCAGCACTCCAAGTCTTACTTGCCGTCTATGAATGGTAACTCAACTTTTCAAGGTATTGTCCGGATATTTAGAACAAATGTAATATTAAAGTACTGGAGTGTCCGTTGTATTAGAACAACAAAAATTGCCCAAAAGAGTGTCCGGGTAATTAGAAGTTGTTAGTATATTTACACTTAGTTGATAATGATGTCATATCTATGTTTAGACTAGTCTGGAACATTCTAGAACTTTCTTGTGTTATGTATTTAGGTCATTGTGACCATGTGCTTAGTCAGTCCATGGTATCTTTCTTATTTGTTAAACTGAGAACTTGCTCTATCTAGCTAAATCACATTGTAAGCTTTGCTAACAGAAGTGTCCGATAAATTAGAAGATATACGGTACTTACTTAGAAAATCATGTACTTCAATAGAAAATCATGTAGCAAAGATTTGATCAAGATAAGATAATAACCATAATAAAAGTACATAATAATAAGCAATACTTGATGTTAATGAGTGTTTTCTTTGGTATTGTTTCCTTTCTTGCTTGTTCTACTTCTTTACTTGACTTTGGGGGAGCGAATTTTCTTGTTTTCTTTGCCACTGGAGCAGTAAGTAGGTTCTCACTGGCTGTGGAGGAGAGCAAATAGTCTACGAACTCTTCGTCTTGCAGGTCAGAGAGAGCAGATAGGAAGGTGGGGCTGGTTGCTGCAGCAGATATGGAGGTGGGGCTGGTTGCTGCAAAGACAGAGCTGGAGGTGTGGCTGGTTTGGAAGGAAGCAGGGAAGGATGTGGGCTGGGTCTCAGTAGTTCGAAACCGTGTAATAGGCGAACTCAAGAAAGCGTTCGGCACCGGAGGAGGCTCAGAATCTATTGTTTGTGCGTTCAAACCATTGTTGTCAGGCGTATGAGCGTTGTTGCTATGATCTAAAATGCTTAGACACTGTTTAGGAAGTTTCTACGTGATTTAGAAGCCCAAAGGGCGTTCTGTAGAATCCCGAACGCAACTATTATATATACAATAAACCTGTCCTTGTTCATCCATAAATAGAAGGTAGCAAAAAAGAATAGTCTACATTTAAACATAACACACAATTACATTATTTAATTTTAAACATCACCGGTCCTAATTTTTTTACCCATTACCCATTATTCTATTCTTGAAGAATGTGCTTATGTATATAAAATAATAAAATCCACCACTGGCTCTATAATTTGTTACTAATTTTTTCCTATTCTTGAATGTGATGTCGTGGAAATATAAGAAATCTGAATACACACAGGCTACCTTAAGGTGACATATTTTCACAGGTAGATTTGTTTGCGTTTTTACAGTTTTGTACATTATTTTGCTGGTATAATTTTTTGCAAAAGGTCGATCTGGATACATTAAACAAGAGGGTGGCCAATTATTTGCGAGTACTAATTTTTGCGATTTTACTCTCATTCGCAGAAATAGCAGAAATTAATACACGCGAAAATATGTCACCTTAAGGAGAACAAAACCATGGAAGTAGTTTCTAGAACACTAGAATACTAAAATAGAACTGACACAGAGAGTGACAGTCACTGTTTACAATAAATCATAGCTATCAAGATAATACTGTGGTAACATATAACACATTAGTTTACCACAATTCTATTCTTGAAGATTGTGTCTAATAAATCCCAACACATAACAAAGAGGTAGACAGCACCCAGCACATGCACAGCTGACACAAAATTAATATCATTGCAGAATATTCATCTTCAGACATTGCATTAGAACGTCCTTACGCAAAACTTAATTAGATGATCTTTACCAAAAATCAACATAGCATAACTCATTGTTATGCAAAACTTAATGAATTGATCTTTACCAAAAATCAACATTGATGCCTATTATCTTTAATTAATGCTAAAATTATTCCCAGCATAATTCATTAGGGCGCCTAAATAAACACCACACGCAATCTAAATTCTTACCACAAGCAAATAATTATAGGTCAACAGAACGCCATTATGAGGATGCAGGTAATGTGTTCTAGGGGAATTAATTATTGCACAATGCGTTATATTGCCATAATCATTATTATAGTGGTATAGTCAAAACAAAATGTGGTTTTAATCCCGTCTCTCCCTATAGTTTCGTTACAAGCAAGCACTAGTCTTTTTCTAATGAATGTCCTTACAGATATACAGTTACTCCCCTTTACGGGCAAATGAATGCTATTGACCGACCGGAGCTGCTACAGGTGCATGCCTGCTCCTGAACTCCAAGCTATTATATACAGAACTGGTGCAATGTAAGAGGAGTATGGGAAAGATTTGGTGCTGGCCTGCTGAATTACAAACATATTATTTTTAGCTTGTTCTGGACAAAATAAATTCGTAGCCAGTGTGTGTTGTTTAGAAATGTGAAAAATTCATGGCGCAATACTTGGAAAGGAGGAAGTAATGAATGTCCTCACAAATAGAGTTACTCCTCCTCATGGGCAAATGAATACGCTTAAACTTAAAGTGTTTATGATCAGTCAGCAGACTACTGGAGTTTGCAGAATCTTTGCAACAACACATGAATAAAAGTGTTGAGCACTGTGGTTCCTTATATTTATGAGAAATGCTTATAAGTAGTAATTAAACAGACCACAGTGTGTACACAAAATCTATATGAGGAACGCGTAACGCTTTTACGCTTTTACTGGTGTGTTGCAAAGATTTTGCAAACTCCAGTACATTTCATTACACCACCCATTAGTTAAAATGTTATTATAGAAACCATAATCACTGAAAGATAAACTAACCCAACTACAACAAACAGACAACTATCTTCCTGTAATAACTATCCCTTAGAAGAATGACAACAACTATTTTCAATACACTGTATATATAATGTACGTGTGTGAACATGTGCACGTACTTATAGTATAACTACACCTATACAGCTGCTGGTATCACATGAATTCATAACAACAAGGAAAGTAAAGGAACCTAACATGGTCATACCATAGATTCTATAACGTGGGAGTGAATGAATAATTCATGAGAATTGTTTTTGCCGTCTGTAAAAAAGTCTACAAGCAGTTCTACTGCTAAACATCAACTTCACCTCATTTGTGTGGCGGACATAGCACACTACTTAGTATATAACACAACCTTAGTTATATCATAGGTGCTATAGGAACACAAGCATGAAAGCCTCTGACAGAGGCTCTGTGTACCTCTAGCTACTTCACAAAAATCAAGATTATATTTTCAAATGATACCTACCATCAGGGGACATGTGTTTAAGTGTTGGAGGGGTCTTTGAGAAGTAGGCATTAAACACAATAAGTCTCCCGGGTTTTCGCGGGAGTTTTAGGGCGAAACACGGATGGTTTCAGGCCCGTCTGTGTACACTCAATGTAAAAGCATCACGTGAACTGCCTCCGTTGCCAATCCTTTTCTCTTCAATCTATGGTCATACTATCTACTTTGATAACAGGAAAAACCAACATGCATTAATGCCCACCTATAGAGAAACATGCTACAGCACTAAATGTATTCATGCAGGATAATGACTAATGTAGGGAACAATCATTATAACAGACGGTTGGCATTGTGTCAAGTATGTTGATTGTCATTTGTCATGTACGTGTACAAATAAGCTGTTAAACGACAATTAGGAGTTATATATAGCATTCTATTATTAAGTTTCTAATGTAGTGTCTAATGGTGCATATTACGGTAAAGTAAGCCATAAAAGTAACCAAGCTTCCCACCAATGTTCTAAGTTCGAGTACAAAATTTCAATTCAGATACACAAATGCTATTCATGATCTGATTGACGTCAAGCTTTCCTATGGAAACGCCAATCAGTGAGTAGACCGTAATCACAAGGGCTCCCCAGTGAATTCCAGACACACCCAATAATAAGAGGAAGTGACATAGGCAGATGGGAAATGACAGGCCAATCTCAATCAATTTATAGCCGATAAAGCTACTATAGGATATTGGCTAGGGCACACAATTAATCCATATATCCATAGAAACAAACCAGAGCTATAGAGATAGTAATTATCATAACGCTATGAGTCCCATAAACAGACGTCATGCTAACAGTACGTATACTACATGTATAGTGGATATCTACACATCACACAAGACCTTGAATAATGAATCCATACAATTACAACAGAACAGTTAATTATAATGGAGGCATATATGAAACACAGTGATCAATGGTTGCTATAATTATACATGTATCACATATGTTGACTGCTCAGCATTATTATTTCAATCAACCAACAGACAGCAGACACTATTGTACATGTATATACACAAAATTAATGTTCTTGATATAATTATAAGCAGTGATCAAAAAATGTTTCGGTAAAAGTGAATTGAGAAAAATAACCTATCTTGAATAAAACTTTCTTAACATGTTAAACATGTAAGCTGACAATGAAGTGATCGTGACTAAACTATATAGGGGATAATAAAGTTGAGCTCATGTATTGAGTTGATTCTTGTACTAACAAATTGCATTTGTATTCTGTACCACACACCTAGCTAGTGAAATCTACCTGTGAAAATATGTCACCTAATTAAAGGTAATAATGATTCTTGCACTAACAATTTTAGTTATGTTCCACACACCTAGTGCTTGGTGTATTGTTTGGACGGGCGTGGAGGTGCCGGGGGTTCGTTGTTATGGGCTGGTTTAGGGGGGCGGGCTGGAACCATTGCCGCACCAGCTCTGTATAGGGAGAAGGAGATAATGTTTAATTAAGTAGCTAAGTTAATTAAAAGTGTGTTGTTTGATGCACATTATATAGTTGTAGCTAGCACTCGACATGGGAGTGTACTTGATGCACAATGATATTAACCCAACCTACTGACACCACCATCCCTTCGTTGGACTAAGGTTTGCCCACAATTAACAACTTTGTAATATTGTAGTGGTAATTGCATGGGAGCATGTTTTGTGCATTCAATCAACTTACGCTTTAGGGGGACGTGAGGGAAGCTTTGGTAGTCCGGGGTCGTCATCTGTCGTTGTGGGTGCTCGAGAGGGGAGAGGAGGGGGAGGGGCTCGGTCGTACTTGTACACGGTACTTGGTACTGCCTTCATGTTTAACTCCACTGGGAGACGACCTGTGAGTGTGAGTGAGTGTGTGAGTGTGTGTGTGTGAGTGTGTGTGTGTGTGTGTGTGAGTGTGTGTGTGTGTGAGTGTGTGTGTGTGTGAGTGTGAGTGAGTGTGAGTGTGTGTGTGTGTGAGTGTGTGTGTGTGTGTGTGTGTGAGTGTGTGTGTCACTACATGTATTAGCCTCAATCCCAGCCCCTCTCACTAGAGGGCCTGGTAAACACTGTTTGCGTGTGGGTGGATTCAATAGTAAATTTGTTAGTAAAACTCTTTGTAATTTATCAATTAACCTTTTGTACTATGGTCACCCACGTGGTTGATTAGTGTCAAGAGAGAGAATTATAGTAGCTAGAACTAATATAAAAGTGCATAGGTCAACTATTGCTGTTGCTGAGTCAGCTCCTTGTGCAATGTTTGTAGCCTCGATCATATCCCAGGCCTCTCTTCCTAGGCCTTGTGAAGGAGGCTATTGTGCATGCTGTTGAGCTGCAACATGGAGCAGATCTCAGACTTTTCAGCTAGTTGCAAGGAACCAGCCTTACCTCCTCTCACTCTCAGTGCAGTCTGGGTAGGCATTGTGATTCTTTCATGTAGTACCAAGAGTGCATGAATGTAGATGTAACATCTACAGTATACATCCTTTTGTTGATTAGAACGAGTTTTTTGATTAACTTTTTCATATTCAGTATTCACTTATTAATATGACAGTTCAAAGGTAAAAGTGTGAGCAAATTGTAAAAAAGCAAAAAATTTCGCCTCCGGCAAAGCGGAGGGGGATGCTCCCCCTCCCACCCCCTGGGTGGCTTTGCCCCTCTCTACTAGCCCCCCCCTTTCATTTTTCCTGGATCCGCCCCTGCTAAAGCAGCTCCTTCTGCAAGCACACAGCAGAATTTTTGATGAACTAGTCTACAGACTATACACCCTCTGTCTCTATGTTTTCATTTATGACATTTTGCTTCTCATGCAAGACATTTTCATTCATCGAAAACACCATTGGTATGGATAAATTGAAGGGCATACATGCTATGCACACATTACATCAAAACATACAACTTCGAGTATATACAAAATTGAGCGGTAACTGAAGTGTACGATTCGCGACAAGAAAATGTTTGATGGAAACTGACAGTGTGTAACAACGTGTACCCTCTATTTTGTTTCACTGCCAACAGAAGAATGCCACACTGGTCATCCTATACAGGGGTAAGAGAATAGATAAACGACGGGTAGCTGCAGAATTAGTGAGTAAAGAATCACAGAATCACAAAAGTTCGAAGAACGACATTTTTAAGACATTATAATGAAAAATCTATGTAGAGAATGCCTTCCAGACCCCAATGACAGAGTTTTACTATCGACAATGACCTATAAAGAATCATTTAATTGGCCCTTCAATTTATCCATACAGGCTTGAAGCTGGGTACGGGTACCGGGAAGCAATGCTACCCGCTTAGTACACTTGTACACTACTTGTACACTATAATATAGTAAATAGGCTCTGGATCAAACTTTATCTGGCTACTCAGTACTTTAAGTCAGTCAGTGACACCACACTCTCTGCTAGCCTAAGACTACCTGCTATCAATACATTACTAGTCCTACCCTCACAAAAGTGAGCAAGTTCCTCCAGTGAGCAAGGTCCTCCAGCTAGGCGTAAGCATCCCTCTGAAGCATCCCTCTGAGTCTCTACTGGCCCTGTATGAGAGCTCGAGACTGTGTATTATATCTCTCATGATGGTGCTGAATCCTTCAGTTTTTTAACTAAGATTATTTGTAATGATGTAATGTTTATAATGACGTCACTGCTTCAAACACGAACTTAGACAACCCCATTGATTGTATCTGGGCGTGTATCTGGGCATGTGCTGTGATTGCTCAGTTATTTTTCAAAACTTTTGAATCCAAATGGAGCTGATTGGACTCCTTGACACTGTCAGCGAGCTTGAGCACACTGTCAGAGAGCTTGAGGAGGACCAGGAAGTCTGTTATGACCATGACGAGCCCAGTGATGACGATTTTGAGACAGATCTGGAGAGTGATTCAGGTTTGTGTCATTGCACCATTAAATAGTGGTTGGGGAGGCAGCATTGTGATGCCCTAACGATATGTGGCCTCTTTTTGGCGGAGGCGTCATGTGCATGCCTTTTGTGGCTCCTCCTACATTGTGTGAGCCTCTTTTTGGCGTCGCCTTGACTGCAGTACTGTACTGTACCCTAACCCCCAGTTGTTAATGATATTCATAGCACCACACGCGTGCATTACGCCCACATATTGATATTCATGGTTGTTGTGGTTTGTTGGGCTCCTCCCACGAGCCTTTGATGTGGACGAGCCTTTTCCTCTGCTGTACTGTACCTATGTGCCCTAACCCCCCCCAGTAGTTAATTATATTCATAGCACCACTAGCGTGCGGTACGCCCACATAATGACATTCATGGTTGTTGTGGTTTGTTGGGCTCCTCCCACGAGCCTTTGATGTGGACGAGCCTTTTCCACGAGCCTTTTCCTCTGCTGTACTGTACCTGTGTGCCCTAACCCCCCCCCCCCCCCCCAGTAGTTAATTATATTCATAGCACCACACTCGTGCGGTACGCCCACGTAATGACATTCATGGTTGTTGTGGTTTGTTGGGCTCCTCCCACGAGCCTTTGATGTGGACGAGCCTTTTCCTCTGCTGTACTGTACCTATGTGCCCTAACCCCCCCCCCCCCCCCCAGTAGTTAATGATATTCATAGCACCACTAGCGTGTGGTACGCCCACGTAATGACATTCATGGTTGTTGTGGTTTGTTGGGCTCCTCCCACGAGCCTTTGATGTGGACGAGCCTTTTCCTCTGCTGTACTGTACCTATGTGCCCTAACCCCCCCCCCCCAGTAGTTAATGATATTCATAGCACCACTAGCGTGCGGTACGCCCACGTAATGACATTCATGGTTGTTGTGGTTTGTTGGGCTCCTCCCACGAGCCTTTGATGTGGACGAGCCTTTTCCTCTGCTGTACTGTACCTATGTGCCCTAACCCCCCCCCCCCCCCCCAGTAGTTAATGATATTCATAGCACCACTAGCGTGTGGTACGCCCACGTAATGACATTCATGGTTGTTGTGGTTTGTTGGGCTCCTCCCACGAGCCTTTGATGGGGACGAGCCTTTTCCTCTGCTGTACTGTACCTATGTGCCCTAACCCCCCCCCCCCCCCCCAGTAGTTAATGATATTCATAGCACCACTAGCGTGCGGTACGCCCACATAATGACATTCATGGTTGTTGTGGTTTGTTGGGATCCTCCCACGAGCCTTTGATGGGGACGAGCCTTTTCCTCTGCTGTACTGTACCTATGTGCCCTAACCCCCCCCCCCCCCCAGTAGTTAATGATATTCATAGCACCACTAGCGTGTGGTACGCCCACATAATGACATTCATGGTTGTTGTGGTTTGTTGGGATCCTCCCACGAGCCTTTGATGGGGACGAGCCTTTTCCTCTGCTGTACTGTACCTATGCGCCCTAACCCCCCCCCCCCCAGTAGTTAATGATATTCATAGCACCACTAGCGTGTGGTACGCCCACTAATGACATTCATGGTTGTTGTGGTTTGTTGGGCTCCTCCCACGAGCCTTTGATGTGGACGAGCCTTTTCCTCTGCTGTACTGTACCTATGCGCCCTAACCCCCCCAGTAGTTAATGATATTCATAGCACCACTAGCGTGTGGTACGCCCACATAATGACATTCATAGCCTGTCCCCCACCTGCACTGGCGAGCACTCTTGTGGTACTCTAATGATATTCATGCTTTGTTTCCGTGCAGATGCTGCAGTGGAGGATGATGACGAAATGGTCGATGGCATGGCTCCGACTCCCAAACGGAGGAAGCTGGCGAGGGACAATGGACTCCAAAAAGCTAAGTCCACAGGAAGATACCCCGTCTTTGGCGGTGTGGTCGGTCCTGTCGATCAACTTGATCCGTCTGTAACTCCATGCCTAGATTTTGTTAAGTTACTTTGGCCCGATAGTTTGTGTGAGTACATAGCCGAACAGACCAACCTGTACGCTAGGCAGTGTGGTGCTAAGGGTTGGTCAGCTACAAACAGTGCCGAATTGTGGGTGTTTTTGGGGATTGTACTAGAGATGGGCATTCATAGGCTCCCTGAAATTACGGACTACTGGTCCAAGGATCCCCTTTTAGGTGTACAATGTGTGAGCAATGTAATGTCGCTCAAAAGGTTCCAAAGTTTATGGCGGTATCTGCACTGTGAGGACAATACGTCCATCACTGATGCACGTAAGGTAACTAGCAAGCTAAAAACTGTTTTAGAGACTCTTAAAGCCAACTACTTCATGAGGTATAATCCCAGTCAGGAGCTTTCCGTTGATGAGATGATGATAAAGTACAAGGGTCGTAAAAGCGGGAAAATTCATATGCCCAAGAAGCCTGTTAAACTGGGGTTCAAGGTATGGTGCTGCTCATGTTCATGCTGTGGGTATCTCTGTGTGTTTGATGTATACAGTGGTAAGCTCACCGATTCCTCTGGGAAAAAGATAGCTGTGAAAGGGCTTGTGAAAAATGTAGTCCATCGTTTACTCACTCCTTTTTATGGTCATCAGCATGTTGTGTACATGGACAACTTTTACACGTCCGGTCCATTGATAGAAGAGTTGGCTAAGCAAAATGTGTTTACTGTCGGCACAATTTTGAAGAATGCTGCTGGTTTCCCAGCAAGTCTTAAGGATGTGGTACTCGACAAAGGTGACTATACGTCCATGACTGTTGGTGATATTTCTTACTCTATGTTTAACGACCGTAGAGTTGTGTCCTTTGCAACAAATGTGTTCCCTGACCATATGCCCCACACTGTAATGCGAATGCACAAAGACGGTACCCTACGCTCTCAGAGTGTCCCCCCCTGTCTCCCTGCATATAACATGTACATGGGAGGAGTTGACAATACAGGGCGTATGAGGAAAACCTATGGGTACGATAGAAAGTGTCGGCGGTATTGGTTCAGGATTTTCTTTCAATTCCTTGACGTTAGTGTGAATAATGCATACATTCTATACAGGCACAACTGTGTCAGGGTGGGTTCAAAGGCCATGCCTTTGAAAGGGTTTCGATTGGAACTAATTCATAGTCTATTGGGTGTGCCACGTACTCGTAGCAGTGCCTCAGGTCTGGCCAGTCTAAATATCGTTTTCCCCCCATCACAGGGCGCACGTGTGAGTGCAAATAGTGTCGGAGTGTCTCGTGGGCGCTGTCAAGTGTGTGTTCGGGAGAAGATCCCTAGCAGAGAGCAGCAACACACTGCAATGGCATGTCCCCACTGTCGCATAAGAATATGCAAAGGACACTCTGTTATCGGACACACATGTGCTAGCTAATGTGCTGTGTGACTGATTTTTGTTAGATGGTACTCTCCTGGTCTAAATTGGCCTTGGAGAGGGGAGGAAAGGGGTATTATTTCAATGATTAATAAAATTGTGATAAAGAATTCAGTTGTATATGAGAGGCCCTAACCCACTCTGTTGTAAATTCTGTTGTAATTATTTTTCAAAACTTTTGAATCCAAATGGAGCTGATTGGACTCCTTGACACTGTCAGCGAGCTTGAGCACACTGTCAGAGAGCTTGAGGAGGACCAGGAAGTCTGTTATGACCATGACGAGCCCAGTGATGACGATTTTGAGACAGATCTGGAGAGTGATTCAGGTTTGTGTCATTGCACCATTAAATAGTGGTTGGGGAGGCAGCATTGTGATGCCCTAACGATATGTGGCCTCTTTTTGGCGGAGGCGTCATGTGCATGCCTTTTGTGGCTCCTCCTACATTGTGTGAGCCTCTTTTTGGCGTCGCCTTGACTGCAGTACTGTACTGTACCCTAACCCCCAGTTGTTAATGATATTCATAGCACCACACGCGTGCATTACGCCCACATATTGATATTCATGGTTGTTGTGGTTTGTTGGGCTCCTCCCACGAGCCTTTGATGTGGACGAGCCTTTTCCTCTGCTGTACTGTACCTATGTGCCCTAACCCCCCCCAGTAGTTAATTATATTCATAGCACCACTAGCGTGCGGTACGCCCACATAATGACATTCATGGTTGTTGTGGTTTGTTGGGATCCTCCCACGAGCCTTTGATGTGGACGAGCCTTTTCCTCTGCTGTACTGTACCTATGTGCCCTAACCCCCCCAGTAGTTAATGATATTCATAGCACCACTAGCGTGTGGTACGCCCACATAATGACATTCATGGTTGTTGTGGTTTGTTGGGCTCCTCCCACGAGCCTTTGATGGCATGTCCCCACTGTCGCATAAGAATATGCAAAGGACACTCTGTTATCGGACACACATGTGCTAGCTAATGTGCTGTGTGACTGATTTTTGTTAGATGGTACTCTCCTGGTCTAAATTGGCCTTGGAGAGGGGAGGAAAGGGGTATTATTTCAATGATTAATAAAATTGTGATAAAGAATTCAGTTGTATATGAGAGGCCCTAACCCACTCTGTTGTAAATTCTGTTGTAATTATCTCTTTCCTTGGCAATCTGTTGTAGAAATTACAACAATGGGTAAGGAATCGTTATGATGAATTAGATGAAGTTGTATGTGAGCTCCTCCCTGACAAACAAACTGTAGTCTAGGTAACCGCCTTATCAGTCAAGTAGGCTAAAAATCTGTGTCCTTTGATGTAAGCTTTGATGTCTCTTTGTGCATATGTAGTTATAAAAAAAAAAAAAAAAAAAAAAAGAAACCTTTGACTAGCTAGGAAGAGTAGCAGCAGTAGGCAGCAGTAGTAGTAGCAGTGCAAGCAGGACTAGACTAGATTAAAAAGTTGGTGGAAAGAATAACTGACCGTTTGGACGTCACCTGGCTGCCAGACTTTCATCTGGACTCTTCCCCCTGAGTAGCTGGCCTTTCTCTAAGCCACAAAACTGAGCAAGAAGCTGAAGAAGCAGCTAGACAGAGACATGTACCTAGCCTTGAGAATTGGGAGGCGTGGCTCAACTAGTTAGCCCAGCCCAGAGGAATTGTTACCGTGGGTACTGAACAACCGTAGAAGTAGGGCTACCCCTGGCTTTACTGAATTAACTAGCTGTGTCTGCTGTCTAGTTGGACCAGATTTAGCTAGATAATGGGGTAGAGAATAGTTGAGCGGTGCTGTGTGTAGCTTGAACTGTACTGGCTGGCAAGAATCTAGTAAGCACCCTATGCACTGATAACTCGTCAGAATGGAGGGTATGTTCTAGGGATCTGGACAGCTGTACATCCAAAGGAGCCAGGGAGTGCCAATCATCTTCTCCCAGTCTCTGACACGCTAAACAAAAGGAGCTAGAACTGGGAGTCCCAGCTAGAATTGCTAGCCGGATCTAGACTAATAGAATGACTTGGAGGCGTGGTGAGGCCGGATCCACACTAATTGATGGACCTAAAGACGCTCCTGTTCCAGATTTCACGAATGGCAAGGAAAGGGTTATTTTTCAAAACTTTTGAATCCAAATGGAGCTGATTGGACTCCTTGACACTGTCAGCGAGCTTGAGCACACTGTCAGAGAGCTTGAGGAGGACCAGGAAGTCTGTTATGACCATGACGAGCCCAGTGATGACGATTTTGAGACAGATCTGGAGAGTGATTCAGGTTTGTGTCATTGCACCATTAAATAGTGGTTGGGGAGGCAGCATTGTGATGCCCTAACGATATGTGGCCTCTTTTTGGCGGAGGCGTCATGTGCATGCCTTTTGTGGCTCCTCCTACATTGTGTGAGCCTCTTTTTGGCGTCGCCTTGACTGCAGTACTGTACTGTACCCTAACCCCCAGTTGTTAATGATATTCATAGCACCACACGCGTGCATTACGCCCACATATTGATATTCATGGTTGTTGTGGTTTGTTGGGCTCCTCCCACGAGCCTTTGATGTGGACGAGCCTTTTCCTCTGCTGTACTGTACCTATGTGCCCTAACCCCCCCCAGTAGTTAATTATATTCATAGCACCACTAGCGTGCGGTACGCCCACATAATGACATTCATGGTTGTTGTGGTTTGTTGGGCTCCTCCCACGAGCCTTTGATGTGGACGAGCCTTTTCCTCTGCTGTACTGTACCTATGTGCCCTAACCCCCCCCCCCAGTAGTTAATGATATTCATAGCACCACTAGCGTGTGGTACGCCCACATAATGACATTCATGGTTGTTGTGGTTTGTTGGGCTCCTCCCACGAGCCTTTGATGGGGACGAGCCTTTTCCTCTGCTGTACTGTACCTGTGTGCCCTAACCCCCCCCCCCCAGTAGTTAATTATATTCATAGCACCACACTCGTGCGGTACGCCCACGTAATGACATTCATGGTTGTTGTGGTTTGTTGGGCTCCTCCCACGAGCCTTTTCCTCTGCTGTACTGTACCTATGTGCCCTAACCCCCCCCCCCAGTAGTTAATGATATTCATAGCACCACTAGCGTGTGGTACACCCACGTAATGACATTCATGGTTGTTGTGGTTTGTTGGGCTCCTCCCACGAGCCTTTGATGTGGACGAGCCTTTTCCTCTGCTGTACTGTACCTATGTGCCCTAACCCCCCCCCCCCAGTTAATGATATTCATAGCACCACTAGCGTGTGGTACGCCCACGTAATGACATTCATGGTTGTTGTGGTTTGTTAGGCTCCTCCCACGAGCCTTTGATGTGGACGAGCCTTTTCCTCTGCTGTACTGTACCTATGTGCCCTAACCCCCCCCCCAGTAGTTTGATGTGGACGAGCCTTTTCCTCTGCTGTACTGTACCTATGTGCCCTAACCCCCCCCCCCAGTTGTTAATGATATTCATAGCACCACTAGCATGTGGTACGCCCACGTAATGACATTCATGGTTGTTGTGGTTTGTTGGGCTCCTCCCACGAGCCTTTGATGGGGACGAGCCTTTTCCTCTGCTGTACTGTACCTATGTGCCCTAACCCCCCCCCCAGTAGTTAATGATATTCATAGCACCACTAGCGTGCGGTACGCCCACGTAATGACATTCATGGTTGTTGTGGTTTGTTGGGCTCCTCCCACGAGCCTTTGATGGGGACGAGCCTTTTCCTCTGCTGTACTGTACCTATGTGCCCTAACCCCCCCCAGTAGTTAATGATATTCATAGCACCACTAGCGTGTGGTACGCCCACGTAATGACATTCATGGTTGTTGTGGTTTGTTGGGCTCCTCCCACGAGCCTTTGATGGGGACGAGCCTTTTCCTCTGCTGTACTGTACCTATGTGCCCTAACCCCCCCCCCCCAGTAGTTAATGATATTCATAGCACCACTAGCGTGCGGTACGCCCACGTAATGACATTCATGGTTGTTGTGGTTTGTTGGGCTCCTCCCACGAGCCTTTGATGGGGACGAGCCTTTTCCTCTGCTGTACTGTACCTATGTGCCCTAACCCCCCCCCCCAGTAGTTAATGATATTCATAGCACCACTAGCGTGCGGTACGCCCACATAATGACATTCATGGTTGTTGTGGTTTGTTGGGCTCCTCCCACGAGCCTTTGATGTGGACGAGCCTTTTCCTCTGCTGTACTGTACCTATGTGCCCTAAACCCCCCCCCCAGTAGTTAATGATATTCATAGCACCACTAGCGTGCGGTACGCCCACATAATGACATTCATGGTTGTTGTGGTTTGTTGGGATCCTCCCACGAGCCTTTGATGGGGACGAGCCTTTTCCTCTGCTGTACTGTACCTATGTGCCCTAACCCCCCCCCCCCAGTAGTTAATGATATTCATAGCACCACTAGCGTGCGGTACGCCCACATAATGACATTCATGGTTGTTGTGGTTTGTTGGGATCCTCCCACGAGCCTTTGATGGGGACGAGCCTTTTCCTCTGCTGTACTGTACCTATGCGCCCTAACCCCCCCAGTAGTTAATGATATTCATAGCACCACTAGCGTGTGGTACGCCCACATAATGACATTCATAGCCTGTCCCCCACCTGCACTGGCGAGCACTCTTGTGGTACTCTAATGATATTCATGCTTTGTTTCCGTGCAGATGCTGCAGTGGAGGATGATGACGAAATGGTCGATGGCATGGCTCCGACTCCCAAACGGAGGAAGCTGGCGAGGGACAATGGACTCCAAAAAGCTAAGTCCACAGGAAGATACCCCGTCTTTGGCGGTGTGGTCGGTCCTGTCGATCAACTTGATCCGTCTGTAACTCCATGCCTAGATTTTGTTAAGTTACTTTGGCCCGATAGTTTGTGTGAGTACATAGCCGAACAGACCAACCTGTACGCTAGGCAGTGTGGTGCTAAGGGTTGGTCAGCTACAAACAGTGCCGAATTGTGGGTGTTTTTGGGGATTGTACTAGAGATGGGCATTCATAGGCTCCCTGAAATTACGGACTACTGGTCCAAGGATCCCCTTTTAGGTGTACAATGTGTGAGCAATGTAATGTCGCTCAAAAGGTTCCAAAGTTTATGGCGGTATCTGCACTGTGAGGACAATACGTCCATCACTGATGCACGTAAGGTAACTAGCAAGCTAAAAACTGTTTTAGAGACTCTTAAAGCCAACTACTTCATGAGGTATAATCCCAGTCAGGATGAGATGATGATAAAGTACAAGGGTCGTAAAAGCGGGAAAATTCATATGCCCAAGAAGCCTGTTAAACTGGGGTTCAAGGTATGGTGCTGCTCATGTTCATGCTGTGGGTATCTCTGTGTGTTTGATGTATACAGTGGTAAGCTCACCGATTCCTCTGGGAAAAAGATAGCTGTGAAAGGGCTTGTGAAAAATGTAGTCCATCGTTTACTCACTCCTTTTTATGGTCATCAGCATGTTGTGTACATGGACAACTTTTACACGTCCGGTCCATTGATAGAAGAGTTGGCTAAGCAAAATGTGTTTACTGTCGGCACAATTTTGAAGAATGCTGCTGGTTTCCCAGCAAGTCTTAAGGATGTGGTACTCGACAAAGGTGACTATACGTCCATGACTGTTGGTGATATTTCTTACTCTATGTTTAACGACCGTAGAGTTGTGTCCTTTGCAACAAATGTGTTCCCTGACCATATGCCCCACACTGTAATGCGAATGCACAAAGACGGTACCCTACGCTCTCAGAGTGTCCCCCCCTGTCTCCCTGCATATAACATGTACATGGGAGGAGTTGACAATACAGGGCGTATGAGGAAAACCTATGGGTACGATAGAAAGTGTCGGCGGTATTGGTTCAGGATTTTCTTTCAATTCCTTGACGTTAGTGTGAATAATGCATACATTCTATACAGGCACAACTGTGTCAGGGTGGGTTCAAAGGCCATGCCTTTGAAAGGGTTTCGATTGGAACTAATTCATAGTCTATTGGGTGTGCCACGTACTCGTAGCAGTGCCTCAGGTCTGGCCAGTCTAAATATCGTTTTCCCCCCATCACAGGGCGCACGTGTGAGTGCAAATAGTGTCGGAGTGTCTCGTGGGCGCTGTCAAGTGTGTGTTCGGGAGAAGATCCCTAGCAGAGAGCAGCAACACACTGCAATGGCATGTCCCCACTGTCGCATAAGAATATGCAAAGGACACTCTGTTATCGGACACACATGTGCTAGCTAATGTGCTGTGTGACTGATTTTTGTTAGATGGTACTCTCCTGGTCTAAATTGGCCTTGGAGAGGGGAGGAAAGGGGTATTATTTCAATGATTAATAAAATTGTGATAAAGAATTCAGTTGTATATGAGAGGCCCTAACCCACTCTGTTGTAAATTCTGTTGTAATTATTTTTCAAAACTTTTGAATCCAAATGGAGCTGATTGGACTCCTTGACACTGTCAGCGAGCTTGAGCACACTGTCAGAGAGCTTGAGGAGGACCAGGAAGTCTGTTATGACCATGACGAGCCCAGTGATGACGATTTTGAGACAGATCTGGAGAGTGATTCAGGTTTGTGTCATTGCACCATTAAATAGTGGTTGGGGAGGCAGCATTGTGATGCCCTAACGATATGTGGCCTCTTTTTGGCGGAGGCGTCATGTGCATGCCTTTTGTGGCTCCTCCTACATTGTGTGAGCCTCTTTTTGGCGTCGCCTTGACTGCAGTACTGTACTGTACCCTAACCCCCAGTTGTTAATGATATTCATAGCACCACACGCGTGCATTACGCCCACATATTGATATTCATGGTTGTTGTGGTTTGTTGGGCTCCTCCCACGAGCCTTTGATGTGGACGAGCCTTTTCCTCTGCTGTACTGTACCTATGTGCCCTAACCCCCCCCAGTAGTTAATTATATTCATAGCACCACTAGCGTGCGGTACGCCCACATAATGACATTCATGGTTGTTGTGGTTTGTTGGGATCCTCCCACGAGCCTTTGATGTGGACGAGCCTTTTCCTCTGCTGTACTGTACCTATGTGCCCTAACCCCCCCAGTAGTTAATGATATTCATAGCACCACTAGCGTGTGGTACGCCCACATAATGACATTCATGGTTGTTGTGGTTTGTTGGGCTCCTCCCACGAGCCTTTGATGGCATGTCCCCACTGTCGCATAAGAATATGCAAAGGACACTCTGTTATCGGACACACATGTGCTAGCTAATGTGCTGTGTGACTGATTTTTGTTAGATGGTACTCTCCTGGTCTAAATTGGCCTTGGAGAGGGGAGGAAAGGGGTATTATTTCAATGATTAATAAAATTGTGATAAAGAATTCAGTTGTATATGAGAGGCCCTAACCCACTCTGTTGTAAATTCTGTTGTAATTATCTCTTTCCTTGGCAATCTGTTGTAGAAATTACAACAATGGGTAAGGAATCGTTATGATGAATTAGATGAAGTTGTATGTGAGCTCCTCCCTGACAAACAAACTGTAGTCTAGGTAACCGCCTTATCAGTCAAGTAGGCTAAAAATCTGTGTCCTTTGATGTAAGCTTTGATGTCTCTTTGTGCATATGTAGTTATAAAAAAAAAAAAAAAAAAAAAAAGAAACCTTTGACTAGCTAGGAAGAGTAGCAGCAGTAGGCAGCAGTAGTAGTAGCAGTGCAAGCAGGACTAGACTAGATTAAAAAGTTGGTGGAAAGAATAACTGACCGTTTGGACGTCACCTGGCTGCCAGACTTTCATCTGGACTCTTCCCCCTGAGTAGCTGGCCTTTCTCTAAGCCACAAAACTGAGCAAGAAGCTGAAGAAGCAGCTAGACAGAGACATGTACCTAGCCTTGAGAATTGGGAGGCGTGGCTCAACTAGTTAGCCCAGCCCAGAGGAATTGTTACCGTGGGTACTGAACAACCGTAGAAGTAGGGCTACCCCTGGCTTTACTGAATTAACTAGCTGTGTCTGCTGTCTAGTTGGACCAGATTTAGCTAGATAATGGGGTAGAGAATAGTTGAGCGGTGCTGTGTGTAGCTTGAACTGTACTGGCTGGCAAGAATCTAGTAAGCACCCTATGCACTGATAACTCGTCAGAATGGAGGGTATGTTCTAGGGATCTGGACAGCTGTACATCCAAAGGAGCCAGGGAGTGCCAATCATCTTCTCCCAGTCTCTGACACGCTAAACAAAAGGAGCTAGAACTGGGAGTCCCAGCTAGAATTGCTAGCCGGATCTAGACTAATAGAATGACTTGGAGGCGTGGTGAGGCCGGATCCACACTAATTGATCGACCTAAAGACGCTCCTGTTCCAGATTTCACGAATGGCAAGGAAAGGGTTATTTTTCAAAACTTTTGAATCCAAATGGAGCTGATTGGACTCCTTGACACTGTCAGCGAGCTTGAGCACACTGTCAGAGAGCTTGAGGAGGACCAGGAAGTCTGTTATGACCATGACGAGCCCAGTGATGACGATTTTGAGACAGATCTGGAGAGTGATTCAGGTTTGTGTCATTGCACCATTAAATAGTGGTTGGGGAGGCAGCATTGTGATGCCCTAACGATATGTGGCCTCTTTTTGGCGGAGGCGTCATGTGCATGCCTTTTGTGGCTCCTCCTACATTGTGTGAGCCTCTTTTTGGCGTCGCCTTGACTGCAGTACTGTACTGTACCCTAACCCCCAGTTGTTAATGATATTCATAGCACCACACGCGTGCATTACGCCCACATATTGATATTCATGGTTGTTGTGGTTTGTTGGGCTCCTCCCACGAGCCTTTGATGTGGACGAGCCTTTTCCTCTGCTGTACTGTACCTATGTGCCCTAACCCCCCCCAGTAGTTAATTATATTCATAGCACCACTAGCGTGCGGTACGCCCACATAATGACATTCATGGTTGTTGTGGTTTGTTGGGCTCCTCCCACGAGCCTTTGATGTGGACGAGCCTTTTCCTCTGCTGTACTGTACCTATGTGCCCTAACCCCCCCCCCCCAGTAGTTAATGATATTCATAGCACCACTAGCGTGTGGTACGCCCACATAATGACATTCATGGTTGTTGTGGTTTGTTGGGCTCCTCCCACGAGCCTTTGATGGGGACGAGCCTTTTCCACGAGCCTTTTCCTCTGCTGTACTGTACCTGTGTGCCCTAACCCCCCCCCCCCAGTAGTTAATTATATTCATAGCACCACACTCGTGCGGTACGCCCACGTAATGACATTCATGGTTGTTGTGGTTTGTTGGGCTCCTCCCACGAGCCTTTTCCTCTGCTGTACTGTACCTATGTGCCCTAACCCCCCCCCCCCAGTAGTTAATGATATTCATAGCACCACTAGCGTGTGGTACACCCACGTAATGACATTCATGGTTGTTGTGGTTTGTTGGGCTCCTCCCACGAGCCTTTGATGTGGACGAGCCTTTTCCTCTGCTGTACTGTACCTATGTGCCCTAACCCCCCCCCCCCAGTTAATGATATTCATAGCACCACTAGCGTGTGGTACGCCCACGTAATGACATTCATGGTTGTTGTGGTTTGTTAGGCTCCTCCCACGAGCCTTTGATGTGGACGAGCCTTTTCCTCTGCTGTACTGTACCTATGTGCCCTAACCCCCCCCCCAGTAGTTTGATGTGGACGAGCCTTTTCCTCTGCTGTACTGTACCTATGTGCCCTAACCCCCCCCCCCAGTTGTTAATGATATTCATAGCACCACTAGCATGTGGTACGCCCACGTAATGACATTCATGGTTGTTGTGGTTTGTTGGGCTCCTCCCACGAGCCTTTGATGGGGACGAGCCTTTTCCTCTGCTGTACTGTACCTATGTGCCCTAACCCCCCCCCCAGTAGTTAATGATATTCATAGCACCACTAGCGTGCGGTACGCCCACGTAATGACATTCATGGTTGTTGTGGTTTGTTGGGCTCCTCCCACGAGCCTTTGATGGGGACGAGCCTTTTCCTCTGCTGTACTGTACCTATGTGCCCTAACCCCCCCCAGTAGTTAATGATATTCATAGCACCACTAGCGTGTGGTACGCCCACGTAATGACATTCATGGTTGTTGTGGTTTGTTGGGCTCCTCCCACGAGCCTTTGATGGGGACGAGCCTTTTCCTCTGCTGTACTGTACCTATGTGCCCTAACCCCCCCCCCCCAGTAGTTAATGATATTCATAGCACCACTAGCGTGCGGTACGCCCACGTAATGACATTCATGGTTGTTGTGGTTTGTTGGGCTCCTCCCACGAGCCTTTGATGGGGACGAGCCTTTTCCTCTGCTGTACTGTACCTATGTGCCCTAACCCCCCCCCCCAGTAGTTAATGATATTCATAGCACCACTAGCGTGCGGTACGCCCACATAATGACATTCATGGTTGTTGTGGTTTGTTGGGCTCCTCCCACGAGCCTTTGATGTGGACGAGCCTTTTCCTCTGCTGTACTGTACCTATGTGCCCTAAACCCCCCCCCCAGTAGTTAATGATATTCATAGCACCACTAGCGTGCGGTACGCCCACATAATGACATTCATGGTTGTTGTGGTTTGTTGGGATCCTCCCACGAGCCTTTGATGGGGACGAGCCTTTTCCTCTGCTGTACTGTACCTATGTGCCCTAACCCCCCCCCCCAGTAGTTAATGATATTCATAGCACCACTAGCGTGCGGTACGCCCACATAATGACATTCATGGTTGTTGTGGTTTGTTGGGATCCTCCCACGAGCCTTTGATGGGGACGAGCCTTTTCCTCTGCTGTACTGTACCTATGCGCCCTAACCCCCCCAGTAGTTAATGATATTCATAGCACCACTAGCGTGTGGTACGCCCACATAATGACATTCATAGCCTGTCCCCCACCTGCACTGGCGAGCACTCTTGTGGTACTCTAATGATATTCATGCTTTGTTTCCGTGCAGATGCTGCAGTGGAGGATGATGACGAAATGGTCGATGGCATGGCTCCGACTCCCAAACGGAGGAAGCTGGCGAGGGACAATGGACTCCAAAAAGCTAAGTCCACAGGAAGATACCCCGTCTTTGGCGGTGTGGTCGGTCCTGTCGATCAACTTGATCCGTCTGTAACTCCATGCCTAGATTTTGTTAAGTTACTTTGGCCCGATAGTTTGTGTGAGTACATAGCCGAACAGACCAACCTGTACGCTAGGCAGTGTGGTGCTAAGGGTTGGTCAGCTACAAACAGTGCCGAATTGTGGGTGTTTTTGGGGATTGTACTAGAGATGGGCATTCATAGGCTCCCTGAAATTACGGACTACTGGTCCAAGGATCCCCTTTTAGGTGTACAATGTGTGAGCAATGTAATGTCGCTCAAAAGGTTCCAAAGTTTATGGCGGTATCTGCACTGTGAGGACAATACGTCCATCACTGATGCACGTAAGGTAACTAGCAAGCTAAAAACTGTTTTAGAGACTCTTAAAGCCAACTACTTCATGAGGTATAATCCCAGTCAGGATGAGATGATGATAAAGTACAAGGGTCGTAAAAGCGGGAAAATTCATATGCCCAAGAAGCCTGTTAAACTGGGGTTCAAGGTATGGTGCTGCTCATGTTCATGCTGTGGGTATCTCTGTGTGTTTGATGTATACAGTGGTAAGCTCACCGATTCCTCTGGGAAAAAGATAGCTGTGAAAGGGCTTGTGAAAAATGTAGTCCATCGTTTACTCACTCCTTTTTATGGTCATCAGCATGTTGTGTACATGGACAACTTTTACACGTCCGGTCCATTGATAGAAGAGTTGGCTAAGCAAAATGTGTTTACTGTCGGCACAATTTTGAAGAATGCTGCTGGTTTCCCAGCAAGTCTTAAGGATGTGGTACTCGACAAAGGTGACTATACGTCCATGACTGTTGGTGATATTTCTTACTCTATGTTTAACGACCGTAGAGTTGTGTCCTTTGCAACAAATGTGTTCCCTGACCATATGCCCCACACTGTAATGCGAATGCACAAAGACGGTACCCTACGCTCTCAGAGTGTCCCCCCCTGTCTCCCTGCATATAACATGTACATGGGAGGAGTTGACAATACAGGGCGTATGAGGAAAACCTATGGGTACGATAGAAAGTGTCGGCGGTATTGGTTCAGGATTTTCTTTCAATTCCTTGACGTTAGTGTGAATAATGCATACATTCTATACAGGCACAACTGTGTCAGGGTGGGTTCAAAGGCCATGCCTTTGAAAGGGTTTCGATTGGAACTAATTCATAGTCTATTGGGTGTGCCACGTACTCGTAGCAGTGCCTCAGGTCTGGCCAGTCTAAATATCGTTTTCCCCCCATCACAGGGCGCACGTGTGAGTGCAAATAGTGTCGGAGTGTCTCGTGGGCGCTGTCAAGTGTGTGTTCGGGAGAAGATCCCTAGCAGAGAGCAGCAACACACTGCAATGGCATGTCCCCACTGTCGCATAAGAATATGCAAAGGACACTCTGTTATCGGACACACATGTGCTAGCTAATGTGCTGTGTGACTGATTTTTGTTAGATGGTACTCTCCTGGTCTAAATTGGCCTTGGAGAGGGGAGGAAAGGGGTATTATTTCAATGATTAATAAAATTGTGATAAAGAATTCAGTTGTATATGAGAGGCCCTAACCCACTCTGTTGTAAATTCTGTTGTAATTATTTTTCAAAACTTTTGAATCCAAATGGAGCTGATTGGACTCCTTGACACTGTCAGCGAGCTTGAGCACACTGTCAGAGAGCTTGAGGAGGACCAGGAAGTCTGTTATGACCATGACGAGCCCAGTGATGACGATTTTGAGACAGATCTGGAGAGTGATTCAGGTTTGTGTCATTGCACCATTAAATAGTGGTTGGGGAGGCAGCATTGTGATGCCCTAACGATATGTGGCCTCTTTTTGGCGGAGGCGTCATGTGCATGCCTTTTGTGGCTCCTCCTACATTGTGTGAGCCTCTTTTTGGCGTCGCCTTGACTGCAGTACTGTACTGTACCCTAACCCCCAGTTGTTAATGATATTCATAGCACCACACGCGTGCATTACGCCCACATATTGATATTCATGGTTGTTGTGGTTTGTTGGGCTCCTCCCACGAGCCTTTGATGTGGACGAGCCTTTTCCTCTGCTGTACTGTACCTATGTGCCCTAACCCCCCCCAGTAGTTAATTATATTCATAGCACCACTAGCGTGCGGTACGCCCACATAATGACATTCATGGTTGTTGTGGTTTGTTGGGCTCCTCCCACGAGCCTTTGATGTGGACGAGCCTTTTCCTCTGCTGTACTGTACCTATGTGCCCTAACCCCCCCCCCCCAGTAGTTAATGATATTCATAGCACCACTAGCGTGTGGTACGCCCACATAATGACATTCATGGTTGTTGTGGTTTGTTGGGCTCCTCCCACGAGCCTTTGATGGGGACGAGCCTTTTCCACGAGCCTTTTCCTCTGCTGTACTGTACCTGTGTGCCCTAACCCCCCCCCAGTAGTTAATTATATTCATAGCACCACACTCGTGCGGTACGCCCACGTAATGACATTCATGGTTGTTGTGGTTTGTTGGGCTCCTCCCACGAGCCTTTTCCTCTGCTGTACTGTACCTATGTGCCCTAACCCCCCCCCCCCCCAGTAGTTAATGATATTCATAGCACCACTAGCGTGTGGTACACCCACGTAATGACATTCATGGTTGTTGTGGTTTGTTGGGCTCCTCCCACGAGCCTTTGATGTGGACGAGCCTTTTCCTCTGCTGTACTGTACCTATGTGCCCTAACCCCCCCCCCCCAGTTAATGATATTCATAGCACCACTAGCGTGTGGTACGCCCACGTAATGACATTCATGGTTGTTGTGGTTTGTTAGGCTCCTCCCACGAGCCTTTGATGTGGACGAGCCTTTTCCTCTGCTGTACTGTACCTATGTGCCCTAACCCCCCCCCCCAGTAGTTAATGATATTCATAGCACCACTAGCGTGTGGTACGCCCACATAATGACATTCATGGTTGTTGTGGTTTGTTGGGCTCCTCCCACGAGCCTTTGATGGGGACGAGCCTTTTCCACGAGCCTTTTCCTCTGCTGTACTGTACCTGTGTGCCCTAACCCCCCCCCCAGTAGTTAATTATATTCATAGCACCACACTCGTGCGGTACGCCCACGTAATGACATTCATGGTTGTTGTGGTTTGTTGGGCTCCTCCCACGAGCCTTTTCCTCTGCTGTACTGTACCTATGTGCCCTAACCCCCCCCCCAGTAGTTAATGATATTCATAGCACCACTAGCGTGCGGTACGCCCACGTAATGACATTCATGGTTGTTGTGGTTTGTTGGGCTCCTCCCACGAGCCTTTGATGGGGACGAGCCTTTTCCTCTGCTGTACTGTACCTATGTGCCCTAACCCCCCCCAGTAGTTAATGATATTCATAGCACCACTAGCGTGTGGTACGCCCACGTAATGACATTCATGGTTGTTGTGGTTTGTTGGGCTCCTCCCACGAGCCTTTGATGGGGACGAGCCTTTTCCTCTGCTGTACTGTACCTATGTGCCCTAACCCCCCCCCCCCCAGTAGTTAATGATATTCATAGCACCACTAGCGTGCGGTACGCCCACGTAATGACATTCATGGTTGTTGTGGTTTGTTGGGCTCCTCCCACGAGCCTTTGATGGGGACGAGCCTTTTCCTCTGCTGTACTGTACCTATGTGCCCTAACCCCCCCCCCCAGTAGTTAATGATATTCATAGCACCACTAGCGTGCGGTACGCCCACATAATGACATTCATGGTTGTTGTGGTTTGTTGGGCTCCTCCCACGAGCCTTTGATGTGGACGAGCCTTTTCCTCTGCTGTACTGTACCTATGTGCCCTAAACCCCCCCCCCAGTAGTTAATGATATTCATAGCACCACTAGCGTGCGGTACGCCCACATAATGACATTCATGGTTGTTGTGGTTTGTTGGGATCCTCCCACGAGCCTTTGATGGGGACGAGCCTTTTCCTCTGCTGTACTGTACCTATGTGCCCTAACCCCCCCCCCCAGTAGTTAATGATATTCATAGCACCACTAGCGTGCGGTACGCCCACATAATGACATTCATGGTTGTTGTGGTTTGTTGGGATCCTCCCACGAGCCTTTGATGGGGACGAGCCTTTTCCTCTGCTGTACTGTACCTATGCGCCCTAACCCCCCCAGTAGTTAATGATATTCATAGCACCACTAGCGTGTGGTACGCCCACATAATGACATTCATAGCCTGTCCCCCACCTGCACTGGCGAGCACTCTTGTGGTACTCTAATGATATTCATGCTTTGTTTCCGTGCAGATGCTGCAGTGGAGGATGATGACGAAATGGTCGATGGCATGGCTCCGACTCCCAAACGGAGGAAGCTGGCGAGGGACAATGGACTCCAAAAAGCTAAGTCCACAGGAAGATACCCCGTCTTTGGCGGTGTGGTCGGTCCTGTCGATCAACTTGATCCGTCTGTAACTCCATGCCTAGATTTTGTTAAGTTACTTTGGCCCGATAGTTTGTGTGAGTACATAGCCGAACAGACCAACCTGTACGCTAGGCAGTGTGGTGCTAAGGGTTGGTCAGCTACAAACAGTGCCGAATTGTGGGTGTTTTTGGGGATTGTACTAGAGATGGGCATTCATAGGCTCCCTGAAATTACGGACTACTGGTCCAAGGATCCCCTTTTAGGTGTACAATGTGTGAGCAATGTAATGTCGCTCAAAAGGTTCCAAAGTTTATGGCGGTATCTGCACTGTGAGGACAATACGTCCATCACTGATGCACGTAAGGTAACTAGCAAGCTAAAAACTGTTTTAGAGACTCTTAAAGCCAACTACTTCATGAGGTATAATCCCAGTCAGGATGAGATGATGATAAAGTACAAGGGTCGTAAAAGCGGGAAAATTCATATGCCCAAGAAGCCTGTTAAACTGGGGTTCAAGGTATGGTGCTGCTCATGTTCATGCTGTGGGTATCTCTGTGTGTTTGATGTATACAGTGGTAAGCTCACCGATTCCTCTGGGAAAAAGATAGCTGTGAAAGGGCTTGTGAAAAATGTAGTCCATCGTTTACTCACTCCTTTTTATGGTCATCAGCATGTTGTGTACATGGACAACTTTTACACGTCCGGTCCATTGATAGAAGAGTTGGCTAAGCAAAATGTGTTTACTGTCGGCACAATTTTGAAGAATGCTGCTGGTTTCCCAGCAAGTCTTAAGGATGTGGTACTCGACAAAGGTGACTATACGTCCATGACTGTTGGTGATATTTCTTACTCTATGTTTAACGACCGTAGAGTTGTGTCCTTTGCAACAAATGTGTTCCCTGACCATATGCCCCACACTGTAATGCGAATGCACAAAGACGGTACCCTACGCTCTCAGAGTGTCCCCCCCTGTCTCCCTGCATATAACATGTACATGGGAGGAGTTGACAATACAGGGCGTATGAGGAAAACCTATGGGTACGATAGAAAGTGTCGGCGGTATTGGTTCAGGATTTTCTTTCAATTCCTTGACGTTAGTGTGAATAATGCATACATTCTATACAGGCACAACTGTGTCAGGGTGGGTTCAAAGGCCATGCCTTTGAAAGGGTTTCGATTGGAACTAATTCATAGTCTATTGGGTGTGCCACGTACTCGTAGCAGTGCCTCAGGTCTGGCCAGTCTAAATATCGTTTTCCCCCCATCACAGGGCGCACGTGTGAGTGCAAATAGTGTCGGAGTGTCTCGTGGGCGCTGTCAAGTGTGTGTTCGGGAGAAGATCCCTAGCAGAGAGCAGCAACACACTGCAATGGCATGTCCCCACTGTCGCATAAGAATATGCAAAGGACACTCTGTTATCGGACACACATGTGCTAGCTAATGTGCTGTGTGACTGATTTTTGTTAGATGGTACTCTCCTGGTCTAAATTGGCCTTGGAGAGGGGAGGAAAGGGGTATTATTTCAATGATTAATAAAATTGTGATAAAGAATTCAGTTGTATATGAGAGGCCCTAACCCACTCTGTTGTAAATTCTGTTGTAATTATTTTTCAAAACTTTTGAATCCAAATGGAGCTGATTGGACTCCTTGACACTGTCAGCGAGCTTGAGCACACTGTCAGAGAGCTTGAGGAGGACCAGGAAGTCTGTTATGACCATGACGAGCCCAGTGATGACGATTTTGAGACAGATCTGGAGAGTGATTCAGGTTTGTGTCATTGCACCATTAAATAGTGGTTGGGGAGGCAGCATTGTGATGCCCTAACGATATGTGGCCTCTTTTTGGCGGAGGCGTCATGTGCATGCCTTTTGTGGCTCCTCCTACATTGTGTGAGCCTCTTTTTGGCGTCGCCTTGACTGCAGTACTGTACTGTACCCTAACCCCCAGTTGTTAATGATATTCATAGCACCACACGCGTGCATTACGCCCACATATTGATATTCATGGTTGTTGTGGTTTGTTGGGCTCCTCCCACGAGCCTTTGATGTGGACGAGCCTTTTCCTCTGCTGTACTGTACCTATGTGCCCTAACCCCCCCCAGTAGTTAATTATATTCATAGCACCACTAGCGTGCGGTACGCCCACATAATGACATTCATGGTTGTTGTGGTTTGTTGGGCTCCTCCCACGAGCCTTTGATGTGGACGAGCCTTTTCCTCTGCTGTACTGTACCTATGTGCCCTAACCCCCCCCCCCCAGTAGTTAATGATATTCATAGCACCACTAGCGTGTGGTACGCCCACATAATGACATTCATGGTTGTTGTGGTTTGTTGGGCTCCTCCCACGAGCCTTTGATGGGGACGAGCCTTTTCCACGAGCCTTTTCCTCTGCTGTACTGTACCTGTGTGCCCTAACCCCCCCCCCAGTAGTTAATTATATTCATAGCACCACACTCGTGCGGTACGCCCACGTAATGACATTCATGGTTGTTGTGGTTTGTTGGGCTCCTCCCACGAGCCTTTTCCTCTGCTGTACTGTACCTATGTGCCCTAACCCCCCCCCCCCAGTAGTTAATGATATTCATAGCACCACTAGCGTGTGGTACACCCACGTAATGACATTCATGGTTGTTGTGGTTTGTTGGGCTCCTCCCACGAGCCTTTGATGTGGACGAGCCTTTTCCTCTGCTGTACTGTACCTATGTGCCCTAACCCCCCCCCCCCAGTTAATGATATTCATAGCACCACTAGCGTGTGGTACGCCCACGTAATGACATTCATGGTTGTTGTGGTTTGTTAGGCTCCTCCCACGAGCCTTTGATGTGGACGAGCCTTTTCCTCTGCTGTACTGTACCTATGTGCCCTAACCCCCCCCCCAGTAGTTTGATGTGGACGAGCCTTTTCCTCTGCTGTACTGTACCTATGTGCCCTAACCCCCCCCCCCCAGTTGTTAATGATATTCATAGCACCACTAGCATGTGGTACGCCCACGTAATGACATTCATGGTTGTTGTGGTTTGTTGGGCTCCTCCCACGAGCCTTTGATGGGGACGAGCCTTTTCCTCTGCTGTACTGTACCTATGTGCCCTAACCCCCCCCCAGTAGTTAATGATATTCATAGCACCACTAGCGTGCGGTACGCCCACGTAATGACATTCATGGTTGTTGTGGTTTGTTGGGCTCCTCCCACGAGCCTTTGATGGGGACGAGCCTTTTCCTCTGCTGTACTGTACCTATGTGCCCTAACCCCCCCCAGTAGTTAATGATATTCATAGCACCACTAGCGTGTGGTACGCCCACGTAATGACATTCATGGTTGTTGTGGTTTGTTGGGCTCCTCCCACGAGCCTTTGATGGGGACGAGCCTTTTCCTCTGCTGTACTGTACCTATGTGCCCTAACCCCCCCCCCCAGTAGTTAATGATATTCATAGCACCACTAGCGTGCGGTACGCCCACGTAATGACATTCATGGTTGTTGTGGTTTGTTGGGCTCCTCCCACGAGCCTTTGATGGGGACGAGCCTTTTCCTCTGCTGTACTGTACCTATGTGCCCTAACCCCCCCCCCAGTAGTTAATGATATTCATAGCACCACTAGCGTGCGGTACGCCCACATAATGACATTCATGGTTGTTGTGGTTTGTTGGGCTCCTCCCACGAGCCTTTGATGTGGACGAGCCTTTTCCTCTGCTGTACTGTACCTATGTGCCCTAAACCCCCCCCCCAGTAGTTAATGATATTCATAGCACCACTAGCGTGCGGTACGCCCACATAATGACATTCATGGTTGTTGTGGTTTGTTGGGATCCTCCCACGAGCCTTTGATGGGGACGAGCCTTTTCCTCTGCTGTACTGTACCTATGTGCCCTAACCCCCCCCCCCCAGTAGTTAATGATATTCATAGCACCACTAGCGTGCGGTACGCCCACATAATGACATTCATGGTTGTTGTGGTTTGTTGGGATCCTCCCACGAGCCTTTGATGGGGACGAGCCTTTTCCTCTGCTGTACTGTACCTATGCGCCCTAACCCCCCCAGTAGTTAATGATATTCATAGCACCACTAGCGTGTGGTACGCCCACATAATGACATTCATAGCCTGTCCCCCACCTGCACTGGCGAGCACTCTTGTGGTACTCTAATGATATTCATGCTTTGTTTCCGTGCAGATGCTGCAGTGGAGGATGATGACGAAATGGTCGATGGCATGGCTCCGACTCCCAAACGGAGGAAGCTGGCGAGGGACAATGGACTCCAAAAAGCTAAGTCCACAGGAAGATACCCCGTCTTTGGCGGTGTGGTCGGTCCTGTCGATCAACTTGATCCGTCTGTAACTCCATGCCTAGATTTTGTTAAGTTACTTTGGCCCGATAGTTTGTGTGAGTACATAGCCGAACAGACCAACCTGTACGCTAGGCAGTGTGGTGCTAAGGGTTGGTCAGCTACAAACAGTGCCGAATTGTGGGTGTTTTTGGGGATTGTACTAGAGATGGGCATTCATAGGCTCCCTGAAATTACGGACTACTGGTCCAAGGATCCCCTTTTAGGTGTACAATGTGTGAGCAATGTAATGTCGCTCAAAAGGTTCCAAAGTTTATGGCGGTATCTGCACTGTGAGGACAATACGTCCATCACTGATGCACGTAAGGTAACTAGCAAGCTAAAAACTGTTTTAGAGACTCTTAAAGCCAACTACTTCATGAGGTATAATCCCAGTCAGGATGAGATGATGATAAAGTACAAGGGTCGTAAAAGCGGGAAAATTCATATGCCCAAGAAGCCTGTTAAACTGGGGTTCAAGGTATGGTGCTGCTCATGTTCATGCTGTGGGTATCTCTGTGTGTTTGATGTATACAGTGGTAAGCTCACCGATTCCTCTGGGAAAAAGATAGCTGTGAAAGGGCTTGTGAAAAATGTAGTCCATCGTTTACTCACTCCTTTTTATGGTCATCAGCATGTTGTGTACATGGACAACTTTTACACGTCCGGTCCATTGATAGAAGAGTTGGCTAAGCAAAATGTGTTTACTGTCGGCACAATTTTGAAGAATGCTGCTGGTTTCCCAGCAAGTCTTAAGGATGTGGTACTCGACAAAGGTGACTATACGTCCATGACTGTTGGTGATATTTCTTACTCTATGTTTAACGACCGTAGAGTTGTGTCCTTTGCAACAAATGTGTTCCCTGACCATATGCCCCACACTGTAATGCGAATGCACAAAGACGGTACCCTACGCTCTCAGAGTGTCCCCCCCTGTCTCCCTGCATATAACATGTACATGGGAGGAGTTGACAATACAGGGCGTATGAGGAAAACCTATGGGTACGATAGAAAGTGTCGGCGGTATTGGTTCAGGATTTTCTTTCAATTCCTTGACGTTAGTGTGAATAATGCATACATTCTATACAGGCACAACTGTGTCAGGGTGGGTTCAAAGGCCATGCCTTTGAAAGGGTTTCGATTGGAACTAATTCATAGTCTATTGGGTGTGCCACGTACTCGTAGCAGTGCCTCAGGTCTGGCCAGTCTAAATATCGTTTTCCCCCCATCACAGGGCGCACGTGTGAGTGCAAATAGTGTCGGAGTGTCTCGTGGGCGCTGTCAAGTGTGTGTTCGGGAGAAGATCCCTAGCAGAGAGCAGCAACACACTGCAATGGCATGTCCCCACTGTCGCATA
The DNA here is from genome assembly GCF_963675165.1 of Halichondria panicea. NCBI lineage: Eukaryota > Metazoa > Porifera > Demospongiae > Suberitida > Halichondriidae > Halichondria > Halichondria panicea. The sequence continues at coordinate 12,774,570 of NC_087377.1, read as the reverse complement.
AGAATATGCAAAGGACACTCTGTTATCGGACACACATGTGCTAGCTAATGTGCTGTGTGACTGATTTTTGTTAGATGGTACTCTCCTGGTCTAAATTGGCCTTGGAGAGGGGAGGAAAGGGGTATTATTTCAATGATTAATAAAATTGTGATAAAGAATTCAGTTGTATATGAGAGGCCCTAACCCACTCTGTTGTAAATTCTGTTGTAATTATTTTTCAAAACTTTTGAATCCAAATGGAGCTGATTGGACTCCTTGACACTGTCAGCGAGCTTGAGCACACTGTCAGAGAGCTTGAGGAGGACCAGGAAGTCTGTTATGACCATGACGAGCCCAGTGATGACGATTTTGAGACAGATCTGGAGAGTGATTCAGGTTTGTGTCATTGCACCATTAAATAGTGGTTGGGGAGGCAGCATTGTGATGCCCTAACGATATGTGGCCTCTTTTTGGCGGAGGCGTCATGTGCATGCCTTTTGTGGCTCCTCCTACATTGTGTGAGCCTCTTTTTGGCGTCGCCTTGACTGCAGTACTGTACTGTACCCTAACCCCCAGTTGTTAATGATATTCATAGCACCACACGCGTGCATTACGCCCACATATTGATATTCATGGTTGTTGTGGTTTGTTGGGCTCCTCCCACGAGCCTTTGATGTGGACGAGCCTTTTCCTCTGCTGTACTGTACCTATGTGCCCTAACCCCCCCCAGTAGTTAATTATATTCATAGCACCACTAGCGTGCGGTACGCCCACATAATGACATTCATGGTTGTTGTGGTTTGTTGGGATCCTCCCACGAGCCTTTGATGTGGACGAGCCTTTTCCTCTGCTGTACTGTACCTATGTGCCCTAACCCCCCCAGTAGTTAATGATATTCATAGCACCACTAGCGTGTGGTACGCCCACATAATGACATTCATGGTTGTTGTGGTTTGTTGGGCTCCTCCCACGAGCCTTTGATGGCATGTCCCCACTGTCGCATAAGAATATGCAAAGGACACTCTGTTATCGGACACACATGTGCTAGCTAATGTGCTGTGTGACTGATTTTTGTTAGATGGTACTCTCCTGGTCTAAATTGGCCTTGGAGAGGGGAGGAAAGGGGTATTATTTCAATGATTAATAAAATTGTGATAAAGAATTCAGTTGTATATGAGAGGCCCTAACCCACTCTGTTGTAAATTCTGTTGTAATTATCTCTTTCCTTGGCAATCTGTTGTAGAAATTACAACAATGGGTAAGGAATCGTTATGATGAATTAGATGAAGTTGTATGTGAGCTCCTCCCTGACAAACAAACTGTAGTCTAGGTAACCGCCTTATCAGTCAAGTAGGCTAAAAATCTGTGTCCTTTGATGTAAGCTTTGATGTCTCTTTGTGCATATGTAGTTATAAAAAAAAAAAAAAAAAAAAAAAGAAACCTTTGACTAGCTAGGAAGAGTAGCAGCAGTAGGCAGCAGTAGTAGTAGCAGTGCAAGCAGGACTAGACTAGATTAAAAAGTTGGTGGAAAGAATAACTGACCGTTTGGACGTCACCTGGCTGCCAGACTTTCATCTGGACTCTTCCCCCTGAGTAGCTGGCCTTTCTCTAAGCCACAAAACTGAGCAAGAAGCTGAAGAAGCAGCTAGACAGAGACATGTACCTAGCCTTGAGAATTGGGAGGCGTGGCTCAACTAGTTAGCCCAGCCCAGAGGAATTGTTACCGTGGGTACTGAACAACCGTAGAAGTAGGGCTACCCCTGGCTTTACTGAATTAACTAGCTGTGTCTGCTGTCTAGTTGGACCAGATTTAGCTAGATAATGGGGTAGAGAATAGTTGAGCGGTGCTGTGTGTAGCTTGAACTGTACTGGCTGGCAAGAATCTAGTAAGCACCCTATGCACTGATAACTCGTCAGAATGGAGGGTATGTTCTAGGGATCTGGACAGCTGTACATCCAAAGGAGCCAGGGAGTGCCAATCATCTTCTCCCAGTCTCTGACACGCTAAACAAAAGGAGCTAGAACTGGGAGTCCCAGCTAGAATTGCTAGCCGGATCTAGACTAATAGAATGACTTGGAGGCGTGGTGAGGCCGGATCCACACTAATTGATCGACCTAAAGACGCTCCTGTTCCAGATTTCACGAATGGCAAGGAAAGGGCTAAAGCCCTGTTTACACGCAAAGTAATGCGCATTGTAATCCAGATTAGATAATGCGCATTAGTGCGTTTACACAGCCACAAAGCCAGTTGTGGTTTATGCTGTGTAAACAGTCTGAACCGGATTAGTAACCTCATGCAAAGTGCTTCAATTGGAAAAGAAGTAAGAATCTTGGAAAGAGGACCTTATGTAACAGTTTGGAGTGATCTAATGGCTCACAATAATAAAGTAAGTCAGTATGATAGTAGATCTAATGCCTGAGGCCTCCTGTGTTCTGAGCATGCCTATATAGTAAGGCCTATTCATTGCTAAGTTACCAAATCCTGCTCATAAGCCTATATGCTTTGCTTTGCTTGCTATTATGGATGTTGTTATTGTATCTGTTGGTTATTTAATGATGACAAGAAGTACTATGCTTAGACAACAAGCTGTAATTAAAAGTAAAAAGAATTCAGCAAGAAGAAGAACTCGTTTTTATGAGAGACAGGCTCAAGAACGTTTGCTGTTTGCTATGACAATGTCTTTAGCAACAGCCAGAATGTCCTCAACACCAAGAACTATCTGGACAAGAGAAAGAAGTTCTCAGTGGTGGGAGCGGGTTGTAATGGAAACGTTTACCCATCAAGACTGGATGCACAATTTCCGAATGAGCCGAGAGACGTTTTTATTCGTCTGCCAGGAATTAAAATCTATTGAAAAAAGAAATACCTCGATGAGGAAAGCCATTCCACTCCAAAAAAGGGTTTCTATCGCTCTATGGTTTCTCTCCACCAATTCTGATTTTAGAACGATTAGCCATTTGTTTGGTGTCTCTAAAGGATCGGTTTGCCTCATAACCAAAGATGTGTGTATGTGCATTGTTGACCATCTACTTCCTAAGTATATCCGTATGCCTTGTGGTGATGCATTGAAGCAAGTGGTGGCTGGGTTTAAAGAGAAATTGGGGTTTCCACAGTGCGTTGGAGCAATTGACGGTACACATATACCTATAATCTCACCACAAGAGTGCCCAGCCGACTATTACAACAGAAAAGGTTGGCATTCTATCATTCTCCAAGGATTGGTCGATCACAATGGTCTTTTCATGGACATTTACGTTGGCTGGCCAGGACGAGTCCACGATGCAAGAGTTTTCTCCAATTCCTCACTGTTCAGAAAAGGTCAAGAAGGATCATTGGTACCCACTTTGACGGAGATGATAGAGCAGTGTGAAATTCCACTCGTGATTCTAGGTGATCCGGCATATCCACTTTTAAAGTGGCTCATGAAGGCCTATCCCGACACAGGACGTCTCACCCTTGAACAGAAGACTTTCAACTATCGCCTTAGTAAAGCTCGAATGGTTGTTGAGCATGCGTATGTTATAGTTATTGACTGGTTGACTAGTAATTATGGCTTATAAACAACCAATGCCGAGGGCGCAGCCCGAGGCTGAGGTTGTTTATAAACCATAATTACTAGGCAACCAGTCAACAACTGATTTATTTACTGCAAAAACAGCCGCAAAACAGTCATTTGAACATCAGTGGAGACAGTCAAACTTGCTCTCACAGCCTCAGAATTATGCAGTTAGAACAGTTACAGGCATAGAACTAGCAGTACTACTGTGGAGCTACATGAGCTAGCTATAGGTACGAGCTAGCTATAGGTACGTTCAGCTAGCTGGAAGCCATGCATAAACTTTGACCAGACCCGCCCACCACTAAATGCAGCTGCGAGGTTTGTACATGTAGCTAGCTAGCTAGCTACCTGTACTGTAGCTGTTACTGTACTGTAGCTCTGAACTAGTCTGTTATTGTCAACAACACCAGAGTCTACTTGTAATCCTCTACTTCTGAGCCACAGCCTTGACTACTGAGAAAGCACAGAGCAAGAATTTGACTACAGGCTTCAGCTAGTTCAGTTCAGCTTACACTTGAATTTTATTGTGTGCAATGTACCAAATTTTGTCAAGATGCATCATATCAATTCAAATCTGCTGAGGAAGTAGATTATAAGAATAGTGCCTGGGGGAAGTAATTATATAATATAATTACTGGACATCACCTAGGATACGGACTGAATCAGTAAATAAGGTCGTTTGAAGGCTCGATGGAGATGTTTGATGAAGCGTAATGACACCAATATTTGTGATATACCTAACATTGTCTCAGCTTGCTGTGTTTTGCACAACATCTGTGAACTTCGAGGGGAATCATTTGATGACGAGTGGATTGAGAGTGACTCATCATTTAGTATGATTAGACAGTCGGCATCTGACTCAGTAGATATTAGTGGTGACCAGATAAGGAGTGCATTAACACAATATTTCAGTACATGATATTAATGTGACGTATAATTATATGTAATAAGGACTGTAATACTATGATTATAATTATAACGTTTGATTATTGAAGTTAGTAATTCGAGTCTTGGTTAAATGATTGTGATGGTGGCGGGAAGTACTGTCTTGGCTGCTGTATCATCTGTCCAAGCATTTGCATCATCTGTAGTTGGTGTGCCTGTTCCTCCTTTCTTCTCACGTCTTCTAATTTTCTCTCTTTATCCCATCTTTCTTCCTCTCTTTTTTCAAATCTTTCCTCTGCTTCTCTCTGGTAGCTTAAGAATGTCTCCGTCTGCCTCTCCATAGCCTTTTCTGTCTTGTTTTTTCTGGGGTTTTTTGTTTTAGGGGGAGCACCTGTGTGTGTAGATTTTAAGTGTGTGCACTTGTATGTTTTCTATGAACTTACATTCATCTGTTTTCTCCTTTTCAGAGGTACTGGCCTCTCCTTCAGTATTGGCCACAGCACCGGCACTCTCCACTGGAAACTGTGGCTGAATTTGACTGCCATCTGTGTTAATAAATTTAAGATAAGTATCAAGTGTATCATTATAATTATTGTACCGTCTGTATCCTCCACAATCTCATCCACCCTTTCCTCCATCTCAGAGCTTGTGTCAACGAGGAAAGATGGAGCGGAGGCTGGTCGGTGCCCCAGAATCCTATCCAGCTCGTCATAAAACTTACATGTTTTCCTCCTTTCCCCAGTCTTGTTATTGCTATCCTTTACTTTTTTGTAGTTTGTTTTTAAGTTTTTAATTTTTATCCTACATTGCGTCCAGTCTCTTTCATATTCCTTTTTCTTCATTTCTTGTGCTATTTTTTCGTAAATTACTTTATTTCTTACAGCTCCGTCCAGTTGCTGCTGCAAGTCACTAGCTCCCCAGATAGCTATTAGTGCCTTCATTTCATTGTCACTCCAGTATGTGCCTCTGTTCATTGTCTTCTCTTCTTATAGGACTTCTTATGCCACAAATGAATTCTTTGCATTCCTTTAATGCGCTTGCAGCTGTTTACACTACTGTCTAAACCGCATTGATCCGGCTTCAAACCACATCAGGTAGGCGGTTTACGTAAGCCGGTTTTGATAGCGCATTAGTGCGTTTAGACTAGACCTCGTTAGTAGTAATGCGCTTTACAATGCGCATTAGATGCTGCGTGTAAACAGGGCTTAAGTCCCATAGTATACCGTCTCCGAGGCATTTTCCCATGTACTTAACAATTAGGTCTTAATTATCAACTAGTGGCAAACGTCGATCTGATATGCATGCACAAAGGAATCCTGAATGACACTATATGATTTGACAGTTGTCTTATAGGCTTTGAGTTGTTGGCTTAAGTCATGTACGTAGCTACGTATATAGACATTATTCAAAGACTCACATTGGATTGTGTTGTTCTATTCTCCCTCTGAGGATCATTCTCCCTAGCAGCTGACAGAGTGAGGTGAGACAGTCCACTCCAGCAGACTGCACCACCAGGCATTGTCACTGCTCTGTGTGTGTGGTGGAGGGGGAGCATACTTGTAATAAGTAGAGTATGTAGATTCATTATCTATTGAAATAGCTTAAATTAGGAAACACACTCAAATAAGTTATGTATAGTCACAGTAAAATTACACAAATAATAATTATTATGGAGAAAGTTTCTTACGTCAGCTTTTAAGGAAATTTAGGTGATCTAGCTGTCCAAGAAATTTCAATCCACGCTATCGATAGTACAACATACATCACACTAAAGTAAATTTATAGACATAGAGAGCATAGGGTCATCACCAGAGGACGTCCGACATGCATACAAGTGCTAGTGTATTTTTTTACCTGCACTAAACTTATTATATAGTGATTTGTACACGCATGTCGAACCTCCTCTGTGGTCATACTGAATGATACAATGAGTATCCTTTTATCACCAGTTTGAGCAGTGTCTCCAGATCGAGGTTGAGGTGTTGAGGGTAGTGTTTGTGCTGTAGTGTCTCAGCACAGAGGGGGAGGAAGGAGGACACTCAGTCATGCACACACACACACACCACTCAGCTCTCCAAGCAGGAGAAGAAAACTGGAGGGGGAGCATAAGCTAGATTAGATTTGGTTTAAATTGCTATTGCACATAATTATTATACATCACACAAAAATAGGCCCTGGCAAATTATGCCGGCATAATTTGGGGCATAATAGGGTTAAAATTTTGAAATTTGGTGAATTCAGTACAAATAGGACGATCCTCTGCTGCTGCTGAATGTGTTTTTTCTCTTTTAAATGACTCTTTCACATCTAGAAGATTATGTTGAATCTTCAGTTATGTTACAAATGTACAATACAACAAGAGATAATTTTTTGCTACTACTATTCTGAAAAAGGACGTCAATGTAGGGCATATTGATGCTATTACACCTTTGTCACCTTTATCCTCCACATCGTCATAGAAACACTATATACAATAACAACAGTAAGCTCACCTGTCCCCACGTACGGTTTCAGACAATCCTTCACCTGTGTGTGTGTGTGTGTGTGTGTGTTGGGGGTGGGTTGAATTGTTGAGCTGTAATGTGTGAACATATTTACGTGTGCTACTGAAAACATGATATCTGAACCTAAAAGTGATTTGTTTAACTTGAAAGTAGTAGTTACAATACCAACCTAAACCAATACTCATTAGCCACAATACTCTCACTAATGACTGTACACACACTCACCAAATTGCCGAGCTGGCCACACACAAGCGCCACACACGCACGCACGCACACACACACGCACACACACACACTCACACATTGCCGAGCTGGTCATAGCCTAGCCTCGAATCCAGGCCGATTAAAATACGGCCTGGTATATATTGCATGTGTAATAATTAATCATAGGCGTGGTCCATACACGCCCATGTACTATCTACTATGTATATGAAGCTTTGTAGCCTAGCTAGCTAGCTGTGGCCCTCTATGGTATTGTCGAGAAGGCTTGCACACTAGTCTGAAACCAGAAGAGGCTCTCATCTACCTCTATAATGGTTGGATGGTAATGTGATGTTTTGAACTTGGTTTCTGTACAAATGAGAGCTTCTTCTGGCTTCAGACTAGATGCAAGCCTTCTCGACAACACCATAGAGGGCCACAGCTAGCTAGCAAGCCTTCTCGACAACGCAATAGAGAGCATAAGCCATAACTTCACAGGAGACAAGTATTTGTTAAAATTAATACAGAAAGAAACGTACTAGTAAACAAACTAGTTTACGGTATAATTTTACAAAGATTTACTATAAAGTATACGAGTTACCCAGATTCTGGGTAACTCAGTTCGCGCATGTGCACTATCACCCATGCAATAGAGACCAGGCCGTATTTTAATCGGCCTGGTCTCGAGGCTAGTCATAGCCGGGTAGCCTCTGAGCACTCTGTAGAAGGGAGTAAAAAGGATCGAGTCAAGACAAGTTTCCCGTACCTGCCTGGTGTTGCACATGCACAATACATCATACCCACCAAAATATTTAATCATGGCTGATTCTGGTTGTAGCCTGCTGATACTGAAATAACAGCATGTAGGAAGCGAGTAAACATTTTCTTAGGCAGTGGCGGATCACAGAGGGGGATCCCAGAGTGCCATGGAACCCAGCTAGCTATTTATCAGTAATTTGATTTAAAGTTTATAGTTGACTGTTTGGTTGAGCAATATTTAGTGTTCAACCATGAAAACTTTACCACAACTATTTATCCCATACCCACTACACCACAGCTCTACACATCGCAATGGAAACACTCCAACAGTACACTACAAAAAAAATTAATCAATTTAACAATTTTTTTAATGGTCAAAACAATTGAAACTGAGGTGACATTTATTAATGTAGCTTTAACGAAGTACAAAAAGCGTCAATTCAACTTTTATGTAATAATTATAACAACTATTTAAAAATACTTATAAGTATTAATGTATAAATGTAGTTTTAACATTATTATTGCTAGGTTAAAACTATTGTGTTTTATTGTCAAATCTACTTAAGCCATACATTAAAACAACCATTAAGAAAATACTTATTATAATAAATAAGACTCATTATAGCTAAATAAATTCCTAAAACAACGATTTACAAATGAATCGGTATAACAATTATTATTCAATTCAATAAATAACATGTTAATACAAAAATAGTGATAGGAAACGTTCGTGACAACTGAGTGAGACAATGGTATACAATGTTAAATTAGAAGGACAGTTTTAAATTAATTAGCCCAAGGAATAGTTCTTCTTGGTGTAACATACTGGACTCACAAGTATAGCAGACCGATCACTCTTGACCACGCAGAGTCCACCTATAATAGTAAATACATCATTGTTATTGATATTAATTATTACCGTGTATTATCAATCACCAAGAGGATATCCAACAATGACGCCACTTCTATCCATTCGTCTGTTTGTTTCGTTTGTTCTCGCATGTCAAGCTTGCCAGTTTAAGGAATTTCTGTAGGAAAAAGTATATGCTTAGAGGTATATTGACAGTGACAGTGTTCACCAGAAAACTAGACACTTTATGTTTGTCCCTCACCTCTCACAGAAGTATCATCATCCACTTGGTGTAGTCACAGTCATACCTATTAAAGTCTTATAATTATACTGTTGAGAACACTTCATGTCTGTCCCTCACCTCTCACAGAAGTATCATCACAGTCAGATTTATAGCAGCAAATGTCCAGCATATAGAAAGGGTAATCGTCTTCTCTTTTCTTGGAGCACATGGTTTCACAGCTCTAGATCTACTGAGCATGCGCAATCTTAGACTTAGCATAGCCACGCCCACAATTTCATTTTAGTTTCTAGGTCCTCTAATATCTATGGTTCTATGCAAACTTGTACATTTCCTTACAATGTTCATGACTGTATATAATTTCACATCACTCATGCTATTATAAATGGATTGTTAAAAATATTGATTGTATATAATTATAATTATGTGTGCCTGTGTTAGAACAAATATTATTATTGTTAAATCTAAATTTATATATTGTATTCTAACATGCTGCATGATAGAGTTTCAAATATAATTTAATCAAAATGAGTTTGTTAGTTTGATTTAAGATATTAATAATAGATTCTATGTAAATTATTGTAGAAATAAAAGACATTGTGTGATTCTACAATATTTTAAGTTAAAACTACATATACTGATTATTTTAACGTTGTCTTTTTATTTTACTAAATATTAAGTTGATTCAACTGTTTAAGAATAGTGTTAAAACGACTATGCAATGTAGTTTCAAACAAAATTTTTTGCAGTGTACACTCACCAGTCGTCCCACGTACGGTCTCAGACAATCCTTTCATCTGTGTGTGAGTGTGTGTGTGTGTGTGTGGGGGGGGGGGGGTTGCTGAGCTGTAATGTGTAAACATAATTATGTGTGCTAGCTAGCTACTAAGCTAGAAAAGTTATGAGACCTCAAAAAGAAGTTTAGAGGATATAGGTTACACAGGCACTATCACATGACCATCCATCAACCTTAGTGCCCAGCTCTGCAGTACAGATGCAGACTGCATGCCTCTCTCACTGCATGGTTGGACGCCTATAGCTCTGCATGGGAGATGTAGAAGTCCACCTACACACACACACACACACATCGATATCACAGCAACAGCAAGATTAAGACTGCTAAAACTATTAGGATATGCACATGTATCTTAATCTTAAGGTAGTCCATTGAAAGGTTTGTAAACGGTAAGCATCTGTCAACCAATATGCACATTCTGCTAGGGTGGGTAGATTTGGTACTGGCCATAACAGACGGTAAAGACCACTACACTAAGCATGAATCATCAATCGTAGCTCTAATAACTGTACAGTGTGTAGGGGAGGGGGGTGTAGTTCCATTAAAAGGAAACAACTAAAATGAGAACCAATAATTAAAGATGATTCATGCATATACTGTGGTTGCAATGTAGGTACACGTATGTATACATGCATGTACCGTAAAACCTCGATTTAATTTAAAGCGACACTTTTATTACATTTTGCAAAAGTAGAGTTTTAATGTACACAACAAAAATGTATATAAGCTTTGTGCTATAATTATGGGAGAAATGTTCAAGTGTCGCTTATTTAGAGAATCTTACTGAGCATGAGATGATCTCCCAGCTCCCTCCACGTGGGGGCCTCATCGACAAAAAACAGCAGGTAAAGACCCACTACACAATAAACATCAAGTGAGACAAGGTCTGATAAAGGGTCATGCAATCTATAACCATCATTTGATGGACATAATTATTAGATGATAAAGGGTCATGCAATTTTGTTGGCTGGTAGCAGATATATGGATGTGGTTGTCTCTCCTCTGTGGGGAGGTGGACCAGGAACTCGATCTCTCGTAACCACGGAGGCTGATAATTGGAAAGGAACCGGATCGAGAGGAGTTACAAACGAAAAATGTCCTCTAGTCTCGATTTCAAGTTAGTGTACTGATGTATTGCAGCTTGGAAATGAGGCTAGAGAATTTCTAGATTTTAAGAAAGCTTTTAACACTGTTGTATATGATCCTAAAGTTATTGCAGTGGAACATGGGAATTACAGAGAGGAGTTACGAACGAAAAATGTCTCATGTATAGGGGAACCTGCATGAGGCAAACTGTCCTCTAGTCTCGATTTTAAGTTAGTATACTGATCGATGTATTGCAGCTTGGAATTGAGGCTAGAGAACTTCTAGATTTTAAGAAAGCTTTTGACACTGTTCTACATGATCCTAAAGCTATTGCAGTGGAATTACAGCTCTTTGTGGTACTGGCTTACTAATATCGAACAGATAGCACGTTTGTATCAATAATTATTATTGATGGCACCAAGTCATAATAACTCATTGGTACATACCTATATCATACCAACTCTCAGGGAGGGAGATCTATAGGAGTTCTATCATCACAAGTGACAATAATAATCATGGAAAGATCACCTCAACAAAATTTGAGTATGCATGTATATAATTATAATATATATCGATAAAAAAATCACTTCCATCTGATGCACCAGTTTCACCTAAAAAGACGGTTGTACCTCATTTTTTTATTGTAGTCTTGCACCATGCCAATTGTATCACTTAAATTATTTGCTGTAAAGTTCAAATAATGATGGTTATCGGTATGAGCATAGCTATTCATCTTGTGTATGTTCACGAGTGAATATGTACTACATATACTTTTTAGACACTATTGAGCTGATTATAGGTAGAGTGAAGCCTATCTTACGTCTATTATTAAGAGGTAACGTAAACCCAGCACACAACTGACACAATTATTGTCTTGCTGTATTGATCATGCACCTTCAGAATTAGGACGTCGTTATGCAAAACTTAATGAAATGATCTTTACCAAGAGTCAACATTGATGCCTTTGGACATAATTATTATGTTAAAAATTATTCCCAGCATAATTTATCAGGGCCTAAACTCTCACTTAACTACTAGTGACTCTTACCACATGTAAATATAGGCCAACATGCAGCCATGCATGTTGGCCTATATTTATTATAGCTATGGCATGCAACGCGTTGTCTTGTTTGAAGCAAGATGGCCTCACTCTCATGGCAGAATAGGTCCAGGCTCTCAAGCTCCTGTTTGAGGGAAGGGACGTACGTGTTTATCTGGTTCCCAACGGGGTATGGCAAGTCTCTCTGCTATATCAGTTGCTACCCTTTTTAATGGACTACAAGCTAGGTAGGACCAAGGCTCCTCCTGTTGACAAAAGTGTTGTTCTTGTTAATAATTGTCTCTCCCTTTGTATCTCTCATCATGAGACTCATGATTGACCAGGTCAGGAGTCTAAACAATAGAGGTGTTTCTGCTGCCATCCTCAGTAGCAATAAAGGAATCGACAAAGATTTGGTTGCCACTGACAAAGAAGTGTCTTCTGGGAAGTATTTCCTGCTGTATACTGCCCCAGAGGCTGTTGTTGAAGACCACTGTTGGAGGATTCATTTTTTGTTGTACCACAGAGTCAATTTGTTTTATGTATTAAAAAACCACGCCCAGATCACGCCCGAATACAATCAATACCAGGCCTAGTAGGCGACCTAACGTTCAATTGGAGACGGATTGGCCTGGGATCGAGGCTACAACTTGTATTGCAAAGTCCATATCTTCTGATCCCATAAAGATCCCATCACAAAAGTTATACAAGCCGGGAAATAGTACCTAAAGACTAGTTTGGTAAAAAAAAGGAAAAAAAAGATGCCATTTTTGAGTAATGCTTAATTAGAGGTTACGATAATGACCTTTGACCCTTTAATGAGTGCCCACCCCCTTTAAGCATGTCACCGGAAAGGTCATATCATAGGGAGTACGGCGGTACAGTTTTTATCTGTCATAATTAATCATGGCAGAAGTTATGCTCTAAGAAGCATAGGTGGGTCACCGATATTTTTTTGTTTTGGTGAATTTTCAAGGGCTCGTAACTAAGAAGCCATACGACATATAGGGCTAAAATTGGGTGTGGTTATATAACTTATGGTAAGGTATGTATATACCAGGTTTCGTTGAAATCGGAGGGGGTGCTCATTTTTTGTGTTGATGGAATGTCCCTGATGCACCTACTGACACCACCATCCCTTCGTTGGATTAAGGTTTGCCCACAATTAACAACTTTGTAATATTGTAGTGGTAATTAGTTACATGCATGGGCGCATGTTTTGTGCATTCAATCAACTTACGTTTTAGGGGGACGTGAGGGAAGCTTTGGTAGTCCGGGACTGTCATCTGTCGTTGTGGGTGCTCGAGAGGGGAGGGGAGGGGGAGGGGCTCGGTCATACTTGTACACAGTACTTGGTACTGCCTTTATGTTCAATTCTACTGGGAGACGACCTGTGAGTGTGAGTGTGAGTGTGTATGTGTGAGTGAGTGTGAGTGTGTGTGTGTGTGAGAGTGTGTGTGAGAGTGTGTGTGTGAGAGTGTGTGTGTGTGTGTGTGTGTGTGTGTGTGTGTGTGTGTGTGTGTGTGTGTGTGTGAGAGTGTGTGTATGTGTGTGTGTGAGTGAGAGTGTGTGTGTGTGAGTGTGTGTGTGTGTGTGTGTGTGTGTGTGTGTGTGTGTGTGTGTGTGTGTGTGTGTGTGTGTGTGAGTGAGTGAGTGTGAGTGTGTGTGAGTGTGTGTGTGTGTGTGTGTGTGTGTGTGTGTGTGTGTGTGTGTGTGTGTGTGTGTGTGTGTGTGTGTGTGTGTGAGTGAGTGTGAGTGTGTGTGAGTGTGTGTGTGTATGTGTGTGTGTGTGTGTGTGTGTGTGTGTGTGTGTGTGTGTGTGTGTGTGTGTGTGTGTGTGTGTGTGTGTGTGTGTGAGTGAGTGAGTGAGTGTGAGTGTGTGTGTGTGTGTGTGTGAGTGTGTGTGAGAGTGTGTGTGTGTGTATGTGTGAGTGTGTGTGAGAGTGTGTGTGTGTGTGAGTGTGTGTGTGTGTGTGTGTGTGTGTGTGTGTGTGTGTGTGTGTGTGTGTGTGTGTGTATGTGTGTGAGTGTGTGTGTGTGTGTGTGTGTGTGTGTGTGTGTGTGTGTGTGTGTGTGTGTGTGTGTGTGTGTGTGTGTGCACTGTGTGTGTGAGTGTGAGTGTGTGTGTGTGTGTGTGTGTGTCACTACATGTATGTCATTGGAATTTTAAATTCATGTAGTTAGAGCCAGTATGCATGGCAACCTTGTTGTAGAACTAATCCTTTTAGCAAAGATCTCTGTTCTAAGCACATCATCCATATACACACACCATATACAGCTCTCTAATTAATACAACAACATTATTTTATTAGTGAAAGCTATATGTCACTGTCAGGAGCAAACCATAATCTATCGGACAGCAAACAATAATCATTATGACTTCATATACGTAGCAGGGTCACACTTCAAGCAACACACGTGAAACCATTATTCTATTCACCAGTATCGTAGATAGTCATGAGTTCTTGTGACAGTTGTTCCTCTCTGATATTATGGAGATGACCAGCCAGCTCTCTCCAGGTTGGTCGCCCAGAGCAACTCCTCATCCACTGGTCGATCACCTCTGTTAGACAGCCACCATGGTTGATTCCACATGAATCCTCGATCTAAAATGAGATATTTGAGTGAGTAGCAGATCAACAATAGAGTGCACTTCTACTTTATCTATGTAAACAACACATTCCTTCACACCACATATGTGTATGTACACATGTACATGCATGTACTCCTGATGACTATCATGCTTGACCCTTGATGGATTCGAGTATGTACCTGTTCAATCATTGTTTCTGGCAGCCTCATAGTCTCAGCCAGCTCCCTCCATTTGTGCTTCATTGACCTGATCTGCACCAAGGCCTGGTCAATGTCCAGGAGCTTGTCCACATCAGTCAGGGCTGGGGCTGGGGCTGAGGCTGTGTGTGTGTGTGTGTGTGTGTGTGTGTGTGTGTGTGTGTGTGCGTGCGTGTGTGTTTGAGAATGGTATATACAGAAGTATAGGGGGTTCCGACACATAATTACTGACTCAGCCTACAACTTAGAAACAGCTCAAAGTTATAAATGCAATCCGATCTGTATCTAGGTTATTTTGCATACCGTATAGTGCGAAATTTTCGAGGCACTTATATTTCGTGGATTGGCCTCTAAAAGCCATTTCGTTGCACAATGTTCGCGGAATGACTGCTTACCGGAAGCCACGCCTTTAAATCTTGCATGTTATAGCAGGTAAAGAACGATTTTCGTGGACTTAATTTTCGTGTAGGATTGCTAACCCACGAAATCCACGAAAATTAAGCCCCTCGAAAATTTCGCGCTATACGGTATATAGTCTTAGTCTCATGGATCAGCCCCCTCCTGAGAAAGGGTCTGAGCACTTCTTGTCTTGAGGTCATTTCACAGTGGAATGTGCCAGACCAATAGAATGTAATCAATTCCTGACCTTACACCCCCGCGTATTTGTTAATTGTACAAAGTGTCAAGCGCAGGCATCTCTCTATTTCTGAAGAAGGTGCTTCAATCTATTACATGTATGTCTTTTGCCTGTGGTGCTAACTCTCTGTGCCCAAGGACCCCTGCTTGGCTTGCTTATGCTTTGTAGCAGCGTCTATGTATGAAGCGTTTACCATGCGTAATGCATGCGTTAATGATTATCCAAATGCGTTGAGCAACGTGCAGTTCTTTATTGCCTCCTATAATATCACCTGAATAGAATAAGTCAATCTGATTGAGCCGCTGGAATTCCAGCGTGTGCAACAAAACTACATCAAGAGTGCTCAGACCCCTTCTCAGGAGGGGGCTGATCCATGAGACTAATATAGTCTATCACAGTGTGTCTACATTATTTTGGGAAGCTCTTCAGTAATAGTTAACCCTTTCCCCGTTTTAATTAAAACAAGAAAATACAGAATAAATAACAATTTTCTTTCAAAATTCATATGTCATGAACCATACATTGAAATCACTTGTAACTATTTCCTACAGGTAGCGCAGACCCCAGAGGTATCTTTACACCATCTTCGTTACCTAGCAACTGACCACCCCCATTAATTAGCAATTGTTTACAAACATTCACAACTATGTACACAAATAATATTGTATGAGGGCACAGAGTGGCTAAAGACACTAAATAAGTGTTCTCAATGTTCTCACGGTGACATGGTTCAATCAGGACCTGCAGAAAGTTCTCTGCGAGGTCGTATCAGCAGACGCCCTTTTCCCGGGAAATGGTTTCTTCACCTACACACAGGTTTACAAGTTCAATGGTGGCTCATAATGTCCACTGCTGTACTAACTAGCCTAAACACAGTTATACTGAAGCTATCAAGACTACAAATGCTACTCTAGACTTACCAGATCCAAGAAGTTGTTCCATCGCAAGAGCTTCTTCCTCAGGCCTTCAGGCTCTATATTTTCTAGCTTGAGGTAGCTTTTTATCTAGCTATGATCCCAGTCACTGTCCTCTCACTCAACAAGGCCATAAGCATCGATATTCTCACTGTCTAGCTATACTTTAGAACCTCACTAAGGTTGTACTACAAAGATCTTGAAACATTATCAAACAGTCACTTTTCTTTCGACATTACTGTACAAAGCGTACCTCGAGGCAGCATATTAAAGATACCATGTGAAAGAGCAGCTCAATGCACATGTGCTGGTACCTACAGGGTGTGCATAGCTCCAACACAGCGGGCACAACGAATTTTTGAAAATGACCACTAGAGTGGCCGTCATATGACGGCTTCAACGGGGAAAGGGTTAAGGGACTATAGAAAAAAAAAAAAAAAGGAAACAAAAGAACAAACAGCACAAAACCATACTGGTAGAAAAAAAGCAATCAGATGCCCAACCTTGAGAGTCAAGAATGATGGGTTAAAGAGTCTTTAACGGTGCACCAACCCTCCCCACTCATCTGTTGCATTCAGAACGACTAGTATACTCAATAATTATTGTAAGCTACTCACTTGGGGCCATGCTGATTGTAAGCTATATTCACATTTGAGGTAATGCTAACATAAAGTATAGAACTTATCTTAGACTTGATATTGGCTGCTGTAATACTTCAACTTAGCTTGTGCATGGCTGTGTACTTGTGTAAACTAAATCTGACCTTGAGGGAGGCTTAATTTATAAGGTACAGGACTGTATTGTCTGGGCCAGGTTTGTGGTGGTAGTATCTGATAATGGGGGTAGGTCTATGTGGTTCTTCTATAGGTGGCAAGCACAAAACAATCATTAACCTCTATAATTTTGGTTCTTAGAATTAGCACCAGGCATTAGTCAAAATAAATAGATAGTAGTGTGTGTGTGTGTGTGTGTGTGTGTGTGTGTGTGTGAGTGTGTGTGTGTGTGTGTGTGTTTGAGAATGGTATATACAGAAGTATAGGGGGTGGGATCGGGCTTTCCGACACATAATTACTGACTCAGCCTACAACTTAGAAACAGCTCAAAGTTATAAATGCAATCCAGGGGCGTAGCTACCATTGTTTCCTGGTTGCCCAGAAACCCCCCAGGAGCTGCTGAGAAAATTGGGCAGGGCTCCCCTATAATTGAAATCATGCAGCCCTGCCCATCTTTTCACACGTGGCTGCAAATCAATAATCAGAGCACCACCTAGTTGGGCGGAGCCCGACCGTCCCTGACGGGAGGTCGGGTTGCAAGCCTATCTGGGATTTGTTCTAGCGCCACTATAGTGGCGCCCTATCAGATTGCAGCATTTTTCACGTGGCTTGGTTACACTTCCGCTTACATCTAGTTGCAAAACCGCATGCAGTATTGCTGTGCCATCCTTGTGGTTTACACGTCATCAAGTCGGTTAACACCCACTTGAGAATAATAATATTCATAGCAGTACTACATAATGCGCAGAACAAATCCCAGATAGGCTTGCAACCCGACCTCCCGTCAGGGACGGTCGGGCTCCGCCCAACTAAGCACCACCGTGAAGCGTTTCACTTAGACTGGCGGCGACAGCCGCCCGAGCGTGTAGCGCGAGCTACCAAAGTGAAACGTAGACTGGCGGCGACAGCCCCTCGGTACACAAGGGGCTGTCGCCGCCAGTCTACGTTTCACTTTGGCTTTGTCTCAGCTAGTTAGTCTCAGCTAGCTAGCTACCTCAAACAAAGAAGACCAAGACTTAAGTTCTAGATCTAGTATCAATCCTGAATGCTCCAGTATTCTCAGACTCAGCTCTAAGCACAACTTTATTCAGGAAGTGTACAAGTTTAGAACAATCTCAGCCACATGAAACCTCTCAGGTAAATGACATTTAATTGTTGCTCAGCTAGACTAGCAATACACAATTGGCACCTGCATGCCTATAGTATGTTACGTCTATAGCTAGCTAGCTTCTCACAAACATGTAAAAAAGTCATAAACAATAGTCAATAAGCAGTAGGTGTGCCCCAATCAAGAGGGTGTGGTACCGGAAGTGGGCGTGACCAAAAATTTCGCGGCGCTATCGCGCCGCAGATTTTTCTGAAGAAACCCCTGTCTCAAAAGTCTGGCTACGCCCCTGCAATCCGATCTGTATCTAGGTTATTTTGCATATAGTCTATCACAGTGTGTCTACATTATTTTGGGAAGCCCTTCAGTAATAGTTAAGGGACTATAAAAAAAAAAAAAGGAAACAAAAGAACAAACAGCACAAAACCATACTGGTAGAAAGAAAGCAATCAGATGCCCGACCTTGAGAGTCGAGAATGATGGGTTAAAGAGTCTTTAACGGTGCACCAACCCTCCCCACTCATCTGTTGCATTCAGAACGACTAGTATACTCAATAATTATTGTAAGCTATACTCAACTTGGGGCCATGCTGATTGTAAGCTATATTCACATTTGAGGTAATGCTAACATAAAGTATAGAACTTATCTTAGACTTGATATTGGCTGCTGTAATACTTCAACTTAGCTTGTGCATGGCTGTGTACTTGTGTGAACTAAATCTGACCTTGAGGGAGGCTTAATTTATAAGGTACAGGCCTGTATTGTCTGGGCTAGGTTTTGTGGTGGTAGTATCTGATAATGGGGATGGGTCTATGTGGTTCTTCTATAGGTGGCAAGCACAAAACAATCATTAACCTCTAATTTTGGTTCTTAGAACTACAGTGGTTTTCCATACCTTTGCAGGCTATACTCCCAAGAGCACTGCAACCACAGTAGTGATTACCTGTCTGTGTTATTTTAGTCCACCCACACATCACAAAAATCAATGATGGGTAAATACTGGCTATTGCAGACTTTTCACACAACTCAAGGGGTTACTACTCTACTTTCACAGCACTCCTTCTATAATTATAATGCTTGAGGTCAACAAACTGCTTTCGGAAATATCCAATTTTGAGCCTAGTAAATATAGGCCCTCCGCTCCCTATAGATATACATACAAGTTTTAGCTCATATCATTTTGCCACAATGAACAAGCAATAAGTTAGCTGAGCTACCATCAGAGCTACCATCACTTCAGTCAGACAAAATATGAGACACCTGGAACATTTAGCGGATATTATAATTATTTGGCAAGTGAGCTATTAGAATTTGGCGATTTTTAATTTGACGTCTTAGACTACTACAGCAATTAAGTCCACTAATTTGGCAGTTTTGAAATTGCCAAATTAAAACCAGTTACAGTTTGCATTTTGCAGGCCATAGCAAGTAATTTTGTTGGCTTGTTACTAACAATCATAACAGAAGCCAACCAAAATACTATATTTACTACATTGTGGTTGCAGTGCTCTTGCAGTATAGCCTGCAAAGGTAAGGAAAACCACTGTAGCACAAGGCATTAGTCAGATAGTAGTGTGTGTGTGTGTGTGTGTGAGTGAGAGTGAAACAAAAGCTGAACACTAATGATGATAACATCTGCACTAACTATTCAGTAGGCAATGCTACAGCTTCAGGGCAGCACTACAAGCCAGTACTAGAGGAAGCAATGAAAGCTACAACTCACAACACTCAAACCATGAACACTATCATGGCCTTGGGACTCTATAGCAGTGAGTACAGCTTGTAACTCATGAACAATAACAAGGTTATGTGCCTTAAAAGGTAAGGGTAAAACCAGAAGCCATAAAGCTGACAGCTTATCAGGGATTATGCACTCTGTGTTTTCCCCACTGTCCCCTAATCAGCTGCTGAAATGACATGCTGTACACACCCAGGAAACAGACAGACAAAACAACACTTGGAAAGACAAAATAGAAACTTCCTAATCAAAACTACCAGGAACAGACAACATATAAGCACACTTCTTCTTAATCAATGGGAAGAGCTCATAACTCGCTAGGGACATCACTACCAGGAACAGACAACACTAGATTTCAAAATGGGAAAAACTCACAACTCGATCGCTATAGGTATTTCTAAATCAAAACTACCCGGAACGGACGCACCATAGTACACACAATAAACATGCAATAATCAAAACGAAAGCACCACGGCCTGGCCTGAAGCTACTAGAGTAAACATGCACAGAGTTACAATGGTGCTAATGTTTATTCCTTTTTTAGAACGGTACCTAATTTCCACCGCACTTCATTGACTATCATAATTATAATAATAGCAGTCTAGACAAACAGACACACAAAGTGAAATACATACCAGCAATAATTATGTCGCTGTGCGCTTGTGCAATGATGGAACAATGAATCTTAAAATTACGCAAACATACTCACCTGTTGGGAACGCTGGGAGGATGGCAGCCTTAGCTTCCTGTTGCATGGTAGCATCACTATCCACAGTGGCGTAGGTGACCTGATGATGATCCACAGTGGCAGTCCCTTTCTTGCGGGGCTGGCTAGTGCTAAGGGCAGCATAGATTACCGGCTCCACTGTAGCCTGGGGTATCAGGAAACAAGAATAGCCTAATTACTTATAATTATAGAGTGTACCTACAATATAAATTAACAATTTAGTATGACTATCTGTACAATGCAAAGCAGGCTAGGACATTGCGGTAAAGCAATGTATATATTAAAATAAGCATAAAACAATTGTGTTTGTCTGTTTAACAAAGTACACTGTTTGATTGTTCTTCATCAGAGTCACTTTCGATGTCAATCTTGTTTGCTTGTTGGGAATTTTCTCTAAAAACAAAATCCATGATGTCTTCAATTTCACCGTACTGGTCCACATACTCCTCCTCAACATCGACTAACTGGGAGGACCTGTCTATAGTACTCAGGTATATTAAGGACTGGGACCTTCAATTATTGCTGAATCAGCTAAAACGCAGCCACGCCCACGATTTTTAATATGTTTTGTGTGTAAAAATTTTGTGCAGCTACTGATCTTTTTTAGTTCTAAAAACGGTGTTCTAAACCTTCCTTTTAGCTCTTAATTCTTAGTGTAGTAGGTAGTTCAAAGGCTTAAGCAGACATATCTGCTGGGAGAGAGCCACTTCTTTGGCCAAAGGTGAGATTTTGCACAAAACTTAGTCTTACAGCTGACAATAAGTGACATTTTTATTTTTATAGGCTAATAACTTACTCTAAATAGAACATGATGCTCTCTCCCAGCGGATATGTCTGCTTAAGCCTTTGAACTACCTACTACACTAAGAATTAAGAGCTAAAAGGAAGGTTTAGAACACCGTTTTTAGAACTAAAAAAGATCAGTAGCTGCACAAAATTTTTACACACAAAACATATTAAAAATCGTGGGCGTGGCTGCGTTTTAGCTGATTCAGCAATAATTGAAGGTCCCAGTCCTTAATATACCTGAGTAGGGTGAGGTGTACATGTGTTTACATGTACGTTGTTACAGCTTTTACACTCACACCCTGCTGAACAGCGTTTACTCCCTCTGTAACAACTACACAGTTTTGTAGTACAGCCTGTGACACATTTACAGCCTTTAGTGAGAGCACATACTCTCTCGTTTATTGTTTTAACGTTGTCTTCGCTATCCCAGACCACAGACAAATTTTCCTTAGTTGTATCCCAGCCCCAATTTGTCAATGGTTGTAGAAGCATTACGTTTCGATCAGCCTGGTTCCACATGTTTGCTACCCAACATACTCGCTTTCAGTGGAACATTAGAGCCTCATCCGATGCAACCATTTCATTTTCTAACTTTGTGCGATACCAAATGGTGTTTCGTATACTTCTTAACCAATCCCTATGTTGTTGTTCAGGTGTGGTATCTTGCTGTACACAGGTAGTAAAATACGTACTAGGGGAATTGGTTTCAAAACCAGATGCAAACTTTTTTAAGTATGTTGTACCCATCAATCGTATAAATGCCAGATATCCACATTTTTAGCTCCCGTCTTCAAGACCGATGTCTGCCAGTGTTCCCGGATGTGTCTCGCTGCCACCTGTTATGAAGGATGCATACTGGAAAAAGTACCTCAAAAATGTTGCTTTGCCAATCTGACTAAAAAAGGACAGGTAATCGCATCCAGTGCAAATAAAGATGATTTGTAGTACTAGTGGTAGCAATTCAGGGTTTATTCGTGGTAAGTCTGGATCATTGGACAAAGCTGCCACTAGGTTGTTTAAAATCAATTCTTTGGAATTGTAAGTATTGACCTGTATCACCACTAGTTAGGGTTAGGGTTAGGGTTAGGCCCTAACCCTAACCCTAACCATTGTGTCTAGTATGACCAGGTGAGATCGGTAGCATACATAGCATACTTTATCTCCTTCTTTGATCGTACCCTCAAAACCAGCCTTTTCTTTGAGATACAGCTCTATTACATTTGGTTGATTGCACGTTTTTGATTTTGTGTGTCTAAGTGATGACCCACATGTTATACAGTGTGTTTGCATAGGGTGTATTTTATTATACAAAACCTGATAATGATGTTTACAAAGCGGTGTAGGTGTAGGGACAGTTGCATTTGGTTCAAGATCACACTGGTTAAACACTCCGATAATATCAGCATTATGTAGCGAGGCAAAACTTTGCTATCGCATGCTTTAACACTGCATACTTTGCTTTCCCTCCCAGATAATTTTTGCCATCGAGGTACAAAGGTGTCATTAACAAGTACCTTGGTTATATCTTGACGGCAAGCATGGTAAACATTCAACACACAGGGGTGCAGCGACAGCATGTACGCCATTGCATCTTGGTTTTTCCATTTTGATGGATTGGACAATTTGATGGTGTCCCGCTCATCAAGACAAAGTTCGCACTTTTTGTCTATGAAGGAGATTCTTCTACGACTCGTTCTTGTGGCTCTAGACACTGTATTTAATTATTGTGTGATATTGCTGTATTGTTTACAGTGCTTAATTGTATTCACTTGCTGTAGAACTTATCACTTTAATAACTCCAGCTGTCTTCTCTTCACTTTGTGGCATTGTGGCATTGATTGATTATTGCAGACCTCATATCTCAGGATTCCTACCCCTGCACACTTCATTTTTTTTTGTATTGTAATTGCCTATCATTGAAGTTTTTGATGGGCAATCCATCAAGAAATTTTCTTTGTCATAAAAAAAGATATCACCAAAAGTCTGGGGGGTACCAATTATTGACTGAGTGTGGTATCTGGCTATCTCAACTGTTTTGTGATAAAATTTGGAAGCTAATATTTAGTATATGCAAAGTAGACACATCTAGGTAACTCTCAGTATAAACCTGGTACAGTGAAAGTAAAGTATAGAATTGATATGAGTGCATGAATATTTAATTAGTATTGACCACAATGTTTTTTTCTGACAGGACATTGAACTTCCTCTAAAAATAAAACTATACATATTTATATTGGCATCCGGTCCGCATGCGTAGTGACTGTTGCTGTATCCTTTTCGTCTATGTGAACACAGGACCGACCTACATGTGTAAAAGCCGGTAAGCAGTAGGAATTCAACTCCTCATCATTATGGCACCTATGGGGGAGGTACGTGGGGCTTGTCATGATGGAGATAATTATTTATCAAAAGCGGTAAGACTTGCTTACCAATGGTGCCAATCCAAACAAGTATCGCACTAGCTTAGTCTTGGACATGCTGCACACTGCCATTCTGTTCTTTTAATTGTCACTAACTGTATGTATTGATATACTGTAAGAGCTTTATCTTTGAATAATAATTATTGATGTGCAAGCTTCCTAACTCTTCCACAACGTTCATTGGAGTATGCTCACTGTAGCTGACCTGGAGCTGAAAAGATTCCTTTATTATGCATAGCCTTTTGCTGTATCTATACATAAAGTATTTGTCAGCCACTTATGATAATAGTTTTATTTTGTTTTTTTGTTTCTGCTTCTGGTAAAAAAGAAAAACTACCAAGAATATATTTCCCTTCCCTTTGTGTATATTTTTGAGTGTTCACACTGACATAGCCTCGGTCCCAGGCCGATTTTTTTTTAATAGAACAAAGTTAAAAGCGACCTAGCGTTCAATTGGAGACGGATCGGCCTGGGATCGAGGCTAACACTGACAGTGTGTAGAGAATGGGTTCTGAGCGCTTTTGCGCAAGAGAAAAAAAGAGCTCGTTACTAAGGCTTGAATGGAAATTTTGGGGTCAAAGGTCGCGCCTACGGCAGCTCTTTTTATACTCAGAATTCCGGAAGCAACTAATCCGGTAATTAAAACCAACATGCTCGTTAAAGTGATGACCCTTTTCCCGAATTAAACGATTGACGGGTAAAGGGATACACAGCAGCGAAATATATAAAAGACCTATAAATTATATAGCACCAAAAAATGGGATTATAAGTATTGTCATTACTTTTTAATTTCAGCAGCGAAAATAATAAACTCTTATATAGCACAAAAAAATGTGGTTTCAACATTAGATTTACCGCCATGTAAAATGTGGGCGTGTTCTGAGATACTGCGTATGTGCAACTCAATGAATATCATTAAATTATTTTCACAGTGCCTATTCAAATTGTAAAAAAGGATGCCTATTATTCAAAAAACTATTTGGCACAGGCCTACTGACCATGCACCATCATCTACCATATAATTGTGTCCAATAACCGTTATAGTATCTTGACACCATCATCATTACCTAGCAACAGACCACCCCCAACTAATTAGCGATTGTTTACAAACATTCACAATTATGTACATAAACAATAGGCACAAAGTGACTAAAGGCACTAAATAAGTGTTCTCAATTAATGTTCTCACGGCAACATGGTTCAATCAGGATCTGCAGAAAACTTGTCTATGAGGTCGTATCGGCAGACGCTCTTTTCCCAGGAAATGTTTTCTTCACCTACACACAGGTTTACAAACACAATGGTGGCTCATGATGTCCACTGCTGATGTAACTAGCCTAAATACGTTATATTGAAGCTAGGAAGACTACAGATGCTACTCTATAGTTACTTAACAGGTCCAGGAACTTGGTCCGTCTCAAGAGCTTCATGAGCTTCTTCCTCTGGCTCTTTATTTTCTAGCTTGAACTCTGAGGAGTAGCTTCCTATCTGGCTATGATCCCAATCACTCTCCTCTGACTCAACAAGGCCATAGGCATCGATATCCTCACTGTCTAGCTGCACTAGAGCCTCGCTAAGATTATCCTACAAAGATCTTGTAGCAATTATCAATAATTTTCTTTCGACAATACTGTATGAAGCGTACCTCGAGGCAGCACAATGAAAATACCACATGAAAGAGCAGCTCAATGCGCATGAGCTGGTACCTACAGCGTGTCATAGCTCCAACACATCCCACACTCATTTTTTGAAAATTAGCAGTAGCCATGCCGCCTATATAAAGCGGGGAAAGGGTTAATTATAGTCTGATTGTCTTCTGCATAATTATAATTCATTTATTGCCCTATACTTGCTGCCATGTTCATACATACACACCGGAAATTTTGGTGGGTGTTTTTAGATCGCCAAATTTAAAACCGTAAATTGGACCCAACGTATTGCAGCAGTAGCCACGCCTAAGACGCCAAATTAACCGCCAAATGCATATAGGTGCCAACTTTCCCAGATTTAGCACCCTTATCCCGAAAAGAATTAGGTTCTATCATAGATACACAAAAGAAAGGGATAGGCAACGCCCAGCACTTCCGTTGGATGAGGCGAGTTGCTAAAAAGGGGCGTGTAATGAGCAAAAAGGGGTGTGTGCACTCAAAATGTCAGTAAAGATATTAATAGTTTGTAGTATTATAGCAAACTGTGCTCTTGAGGAGACACCAGATACACTTATACATAGGCTATTAATCTTTTAGAGCTACTATATGCAAAGTGATGAGAAAGTGAGCTCCAAAGGGGGTGTCAGTACACTCTACAAACCACAACAGGTCTGTTCCCAAGTCCGACAAATGCCATCTCTTCGATCACACAATGCAGATAAAGATACTTGTGTTCCACTTTCTAATACCTAAACTGTGTCTTAGAGCACTTAAAACTAGATTACCATGTACAGTAAGAGCAGGAGAGGTACGCAAACTTTCTGGACTTTGGACAAACGTTTCATGGTGCTGCTACTACTTCACTGCATTGAGAGCTGGAAAATATGCTTTGTTCCATGCAGTTATAAACACACTTTAATTCTGTGAAACGTACATGTTATAAAATTATTTCATATTGGAGATAGAGGTACATAAACTGACAAATTGGTGTTTTTTCACACAAATCAAGCTGAATAAAAGAAAGCTTGGCACTAACATAGCAGCTGTAGCTATCAGTAGTGCTGGGTGTATGTGTGCATGATGCCTGATTGCTTTGAATTTCTCTTTTAGGCCCCCTACGAGAAAAATAAGCAGATATAGGGATCATTGTGTACTTTCTTGAGCGCAACTCGCCTCCAACCAGAGGGTGTGACGTCATACACTGCATTTACCTAGCATCACGTGGGGCGTTGCCTATCCCTTTCTTTCGTGTATCTATGGTTCTATTCACCTCAAATATTCCAGATTTTCAAGATTACTGCTTCTAATTATAGCTGCATGTGTTACTATCCATAAAACTTATTAAGCCTGGAAAAGCTTAAAAAAACTACTGCTTGAATCTTTTAACAATGAACAGAAACAGCTTTACACAAAGAACTTAGCTTAAGCGTCCAATAAGTGGGCGTGAAGAGAGCTGAGCAGTAGTACTATACGTGATGCTACTGGGACGGCATCCCCACAACAATTCATGAGATTGTAGGAAAATATGGAAAAATTATAGATATGAATTGCCCTGCACTGAAAATCAGAAGAATTATTGTGAATTTCTCCTTCGGCCAGTCGCTCAGAGGGCTATATAACGCCCTATGTTTTGAAATTTGGCTGCATTAGGAAATTAATTGGCACCTATAATTATGCATGCAAATGGCTCATCCGCCAAATATTCTAGTTATACGGTAATGGTATATATTACTAGAATGTTTTGCGAGCGAGGATCAATTTTCAAATATAAATAGTACTGGTAATTACATGCACGATCCTCAAGAGGTCAATTTTTCTGTTGATTGTGTTCACCACAAAATATTCTAGTAACAATACAACCCCGTGTACTGATACTCTGGGTGTGATATACAACTGCCTCAGGCTTCTATCCCAATATTTATTGCCAATCCTCTACAGCTGCCACCCTATCAACTGGTGTAACTCTTGCCATCGGTGTTACTATTACTTTCGTTGCCTCTACTATATCCTTGGATTTCTCGCTTGACTACTAGTGATGTACTCGTTTACGCGTAAGAAGGCAGTGCACTATATAGTACACAAGAAAAACAGCATTATCTGTTGTAGAACCCACTAAACCAGTTGGTCCTGTTTATGAGGAGGTGTCACCCAAAGAGGAGATTGAACTGAACACTAACCAGGCGTATGGACCAGTAGGACTACTGTGAATTAAACTTTATGCTACTGACTTTTGTACTAACTATCATCATGCATACATAATGTTTTCTAGCCAGCAGTATATATGCATGTGTTCACCTGCTGTAGATTGCTATATTAAACCATTAAACAGTTACCGCATATCTTCTAATTTATCGGACAGCAAAAAATAATTATTTTGGAAACTGTCAGGGTATAATTGGAACAGATTTTTATAGAGTATGCGAAGTGTCTGGAGCAGCTGCATGCGAGCTAGCTAAGTTTAATAGAACAGGGTACGACTGAATAGTTGCACTAGCTATCTAAAACTAGCTACTCAAAGCTATCTATAAAGCCCTGTTTACATGACAAACCGTTTTACCCCAAGCGCTTTGAAAGCGCTTTGCGGTTGCGTTTACACAGCAATTAATCACTTCCTTCAAAGCGCTTTGTAAGCGCTTTGAAGGTTGCGTTTACACAGCAACTAACCACTTCCTGCACAAGCGACTAATGAGTGAGCCACGTGGTCAGATAATAGTTTTGCAAAGAAGACAGAGAAGAAAGAAGAGGATGATCCAGTCTTTTGAGAGTCTTCATGAGCAATCAGGTGAGTAGTACTATGCCTTGAGGGTTTTTTGCTGTAGGGTAAATGTATGCTAGCTACGCTTTCCCTTAGTAACCTTGAATAAATATCAAATAATGGATAGCAATAGCCTAGTAGTCTTGTTTCAGCACTTCGCTAGTCAAAGGCGTAGAAAGGCTGCTGTATTGAAGAGAAAGCGTGTGGCAAGACAGAGAAGACTGAAGTTAGCTCGAAAAAGATCCCAAGAACGTTTGTTGCTTGCTGTTATTACATTAATGCTTGCTGGAGGTTTGTGTACATCTGAGAGGTTGCTGTGGTCGAAGAAGAGAAGTTCCTACTGGTGGGACTTCATTGTATGCAAGACGTTTTCCAGAGATGATTGGCTCGATAATTTCAGAATGTCCCAGTCAACGTTCAATTTCTTGTGCACTGAGCTAAGAACGTCTATTCAGAGAATTGACACAAATATGAGGAAAGCTGTGCCTGTTGAGAAGAGGGTTGCTATCACACTGTGGTATCTGGCCACCAACTCTGACTATCGCACCATTGGGCATCTGTTTGGAATGTCTAAGGCAACTGTTTGTATTGTTGTCAAGGAAGTTTGTGCAGCTATTGTTGATGTTTTGATGCCTAGGTGTGTTCGTATTCCAACAGGTCACGATCTAAGAACAGTTGTTGATGGATTCGAGAATGATTTTGGGTTTCCGCAATGTGCAGGTGTGGTTGATGGTACACACATTCCAATTGTGTCACCTGAATATTGTCCGGCCGATTATTACAATCGAAAAGGATGGCACTCTGTCATTTTGCAAGGCACGGTAGACAATGCTGGGAAGTTCACAAACATTTACATAGGATGGCCGGGAAGAGTGCATGACGCCAGAGTGTTTGTAAACTCAAGTTTGTATATGAAAGGTCAAGGCGGTACACTGTTTCCTGATTGGAAGCAGACTATCTGTGGCCAAGCTGTTCCACTGTTGGTGCTTGGTGATCCTGCGTACCCTCTCCTTCCATGGTTGCTAAAGGCTTTCATTGATCATGGCTCATTGACAGCTGAGCAGAAACTCTTTAACTACAGGCTAAGCAAAGCCCGTGTTATTGTTGAACATGCATATGGAAGGCTAAAAGGTCGATGGCGGTGTCTCCTGAAGAGAAATGATGTTTTAATTAGGGACGTGCCTTGCTTAATTGCTGCTTGTTGTGTTCTCCATAACATATGCGAAGACTGCCATGAGACGACATTCCATGATGATTGGATACAAGATGAAACGGACTCTACTCTAAACAGCCCCAGCTTACCTTCGTCTTCAACAGTAGCTAATAGTGGCAAAGATATACAAAAAGCTTTAATGATATACTTTTCTCAGTAATAGAGTTACCATGGCAAACTTAAAATAATTATTTATTAAAATTAATGTACAGTAATTAATCAATGACTGACTGCTGTATGAATATGATTGTGTAATACTATGGTTTCTTGTCGACTATAATGAGTTATGTTGGTATAGGTTGTTAAACTTGCTAGCTAAAATGTAGTGTCGTTGACAAAGTTGTACGATGACGGGTAGTTTTGTGGTGGTGGGTCTCGCTGCTGCATGACTAATTGCATCATTCTGTATTCATGCTCCTGGTCTGCCTTTCTTCGTTTCTCATCCAATTCCATTTCTTTTGTCCACCTTTCTTCTTCTCTTTTATCATTCTTCTCTTCCGAGTCCTTATGATATTTAAGAAATAAGTTCACTGTTTTTTCCATCATCTTCTCCGACTTGCTTTCTTTTTTTGCCCTTTTTTTGGGTGGCTCAGCTGTTTAATGAATGTGTGCATGTGTGTTAAATAATAACCAAAAACAATAGTTTGTTTATTTAATGTGACGATTATTAACGTTATACTTGTTTCATTCTCAGGAGTTTTTTGGCCGGAGTGCCCTGGTGAATCTGGCTGAATCTGACTTCCATCTGCACAAAATGATTGTAGGGTAAGGTACGTATACAATTTTTTTTCGAAATTTACCGTTTGCTTCTTCAGGGTCAGGGTCAGGGTCGGAGTCAGTGTCTAGGGCGGCTTCAGTGACCGAGTTTCCTGAATCTAAGAGAGTGATGGGTGTAGAAGCTGGCCTATGCCCAAGAATGCTGTCCAACTCTTTGTAAAATTTGCACTGTTTCCTTCCATTGCCAGTTTTGTTATTGTGATCTTTGATTTCTTTGTAGCTTGTTTTAAGGTTTTTAACTTTAGAACGGCACTGTTTCCAATCCCTGGTGTGTCCTTGTTTTTGCAATTTTTTTGCAATTTTTTCATACACTGATTTGTTACGCACAGCACCATCTAGCTCCTCCTGAATCCTGCTGTCACTCCAAATAGCAAGTAGAGCCCTGACTTCAAGGTCACTCCATGTAGCCATTATAATTCAACAGGAAATTGTGGTTTTATCTGCTTCCTTCAAAGCGGTTTGAGCGTTTACACGCGTCTCTTATTTCTCAATTGTCTTGGAAACCGGCTCCAAACCACATCCGGAAGTCGTTTAGCGCAAGCGATTTGCAAGTCGATCTAGTGCGTTTACACGCAAAGCGCTTTCAAAGCGATTTAAATGCTAAGTGTAAACGGGGCTTAACTGCAGCACTCTAAGTCTTACTTGCTGTCTATGAATGGTAACTCAACTTTTCAAGGTATTGTCCGGATATTTAGTTAGGCCAAGCAAAGTCAATTTGTAGTGTCTCAGGCTATTATTTCTAAAATTAATAAGTAAAAATTATGCACTTCCGCTTATTGAGGAAGTTAGGGGTGTGTTTTCAATTAAAATTCTATGAATATCATTATCATTAATATTGAATGATACCGTATATGCTCGATCAGAGGCCGCTCTTGTATAAAGGCCGCACTCAAATAGTAGCCTCCCTTGCTAGCAAAATGAAACATTTAGTAGCCGCTCTCAAATAGTAGCCTCAGTGAACTTTGACTCTAGCATTTCTGCACATGGCAGCCAACAAATTATTACTAGCAGCTAGCTACAGGGGCGTAGCCAGGATTTGAGAGAGGGGGGTGCTGGATGAATGGATTGTCTGAATTACCAGTGCGCTCCGGCGGTGTAAAATATGCCCCAAAGGGGGGGTCTGGGGGCACTCCCCCAGAAAATTTTTGTTGTTACATGCTCTGAGATTGATTCTAACGCAATCTGGCTAAAGAAATGAGGGTACTGCTGCTTTGAGGGTACTGGTGGTTAAGCCACATCTTCATCTGAATTATGTCCTATAAAATGCATTGTTTTGAGTTGTGACAATTAAATCATGCAGCTGCTAACCAGGTTCTGCTTGTGAATTAGCAGGACAGGGTGGCAAGCCACTTGCAGTTTTGCAGTGCTGCTCTGCGAACTGGGCTCAACTGAAAGAGTGACATGATGACGATGGTGATAGCTGCTGAATAGTCTGCAACTCTGTGGGGGACCTTGGTCTGCTCAGCCCACGTGGCTTTGCGCATGTGCACTGGCTGGAATGAAATTTAGAGGTGGAGCTAGCTAGTTGGAGGTGGAGTTTTGAGTTGATCGCAACATAAGAGCTTAGTTGGGCGTGGCCCCACCCTGGACGCGAGCGTAGGGTTGGGCACCACTGCAATGTCAGGTTTGTGTCTGCTGCAAAAAATTTGCAGCCCAATCAGATTGCAGAGTTCAAGTGTGAAGGCGTGGCTCATTAATGAACGAGTCAGTAACTAGTAATTCTCTTTAGTCAAATCAAAATGCAACAATAGTAGACAAGCCAGCTTGATCCAGGAACACGCCAGGTCAGTTAGAGCTAGTGGTATGCAAAAATGACTCCTGCAGTAGCATTCTAACTGAGCTTTGCGGTTACCGCCCACTTGGAATTAATCGTATTCATGCTTAGCCACACCCTAAAGCTAAGTGTCAGTGGAACAAACCTGACATTGCAGTGGTGCCCAACCCTACGCTCGCGTCCAGGGTGGGGCCACGCCCAACTAATAAGAGCTCTAGTTTTCTCATATCAGCTAGCTAGCTACATGTAGCTTAGCTAAGGAACTTGTGGAGCAGAGTCTGAGGCCAGAGGGGGGTGCTGGAGCACCCTCTGGCTACGCCACTGAGCTACATGTACGTAGCTACAAGTAGCAGCTTGTTAGTGCTTCACAAAGACTTTCTCATGGCAGAGTTCAAGTTTATGCAGGTGAAAACAACTTTAGATGACAAACTAAATTATCTGGAGCTAATAAACGCCGCTCTTGAACAGTGGCCTCTCTTGAATTGTAGTCTCCTCTTCCAGCAAAATGAAACATTTAGTAGCCGCGGCTCCTGATCAAGCATATACGGTATTCATAGAATTTTAATTGAAAACACACCCCTAACTTCGTCAATAAGCGGAAGTGCATAATTTTTACTTATTAATTTTAGTCATAATTATATTCATGACCAAAAAACCATACAAATTTATCCTTTTCTTTTCTTTTAGTGCCTTTAATTTGAGGTCACGTGATATTTAACTTTTTTGTAAAGCTGCCAATTTCCAAGCGCGAGGGCCTGAGAAACTACAAATTGACTTTGCATGGCCTTAGTACTGTAATTTAGTACTGTAAGTACTGGCGTGTCCGTTGTATTAGAACCAGAGGAGGGAGGACACGATTAACCTTAGCTCTAATTAGCTAATTATCACGACCTTTTATTTGAACGATTCATCTTTTCTTTCTTTATAACCTCTACATAGAGCAAAGTAAGCCTTTTCTCCTACTGGAGGTACCCCTATGGCCAAGTTGTCAGGACCTGAAGGTAATAGGACCCCTATAAGAAGCACCTCAAGTACAGAAGCTTCCCAGGCACTTTGATCTTGTCTCTGTGTGAAACACTCTTGATCCTGTCTCCAAGATCCCTATAGGAGCACCCCAGGCACTCCTGTTTCCAAGATCCCTGTGAGAAGCACCCCAGGTACTCTTGTCTCTGTGATAAAGCTGCAACATGGAATTGTTTAGTTCAGAGTGTCTCCAATATGAAGAACATCAATGACACTAACAGTCTCAGCTTCTAGCACCCCTTTATTTTTATAGTTTGCTCTGTGCCTGCAAGAATTGCCTGTCACTCATACTACAGTACTGTTCCGTGTGTCCCCAATATGTAGAGGTTATAAAGAAAGAAAAGATGAATCGTTTAAAGAATGTCATTAAAAGGTCGCGATAATTAGCTAATTAGAGCTAAAGGTTAATCGTGTCCTGTATTAGAACAACGAAAATTACCCAAAAGAGTGTCCGGGGTAATTAGAAGTGTCCGATGATATACGATACTGTAATTATTATAGCAATTACATAATTATAATGTTTGTTAATAAAAATGTATACACATAATTATGCACAACATTGAGAGAAGCTACAGTTTCTGTCAAAGTGTCCAGATACCTGCAGTTAATAATAAAGGAAGTGCATTACATCTGCCATATGAAGTTAGGAAAGTAAGTAAATTATTGGTTTGTTTATAAGAGACATTTCATGCACGTAAACAAAATAATGTGCACCCTTTCAGATTTCAACGAAACTTGGCATAAATTATATTAAGAGTATAATTATGATATACCGTAAACGTTGAAATTTTCGACGGGTGTTTAATTTCGTTTTTTCGTCCTTGGACTCAACGCACGAAATTAAATATATACGTGGGTGTACGTGTACGTGGTAGCCACACCTACGTTAATATAATGGACGAAACTTTATGCGCACGAAATTTAAGAATTGTGGGCCTAGTGCAGAAAGTGCGAAATTTTGATGCGTCGAAAATTTCAACGTTTACGGTAGAGAGAGTATCGAACGTAGGCATACTGTGTATCACTGTATGCGGAGAGTAACGTGACTTC
The DNA here is from genome assembly GCF_963675165.1 of Halichondria panicea. Taxonomy (NCBI): domain Eukaryota; kingdom Metazoa; phylum Porifera; class Demospongiae; order Suberitida; family Halichondriidae; genus Halichondria; species Halichondria panicea. The sequence continues at coordinate 12,740,535 of NC_087377.1, read as the reverse complement.
CTTCTGTCACAAGCTTGGAATTTTGCACACTGACCAATCCAAGTGTGGGTGATGTAATCTACTTTCCTGATAGTCACGTTACTATCCGCATATACATCTGATGTACAGTATGCCTATACGTTCGATACTCTCTTCTCTATCATATACTCTTGATTATATGTACATACCTTTCCATAATATAATTATTACTGAGTCGCATGAATCAGCCACATCTTTCAGAGAGGAACGTCAGAGTACTCTCTACGTAATGTCATGACAATGGAATGTATTACGACGTACACTGTACAAGCTGACAAACCATAAAACATGATTATTATAACAGTGCCACATCCGCTACCTCTGTTTAGCCACAACATTGCTTGCTGCTCAACTGCACGTAAAGTTTCAGCCTGCTATTCAAGTCACCTGATACTTGTGAGCAATCTCATTGGTCAGACAGTCTCGTTTAGGAAGGGCGGCTGATTCATGAGACAAACGTTGCCAATTTTATCCCCGTAATAATGTAATATGGCTTCTTAGCCTTTAAAATTATTTTCCGACCTGGTTCCCATTAACTTCTGCCAGGATTAATTCACCGTACTCCTTATGATAATTATAGTCTTTCAGATGACAAGTTTAAAGGGGGTGGGCACTCAAAAGGTTAAAGGCGTCAAAGCTCATTGTTGTAACCTTTAATTACTCAAAAATGGCGTCTTTAGTTACTATTGTCCGCCTTTTACAACTTAATTTCGTGATGGGATCAGAAGATATGGACATTGCAATATAAAAGTGAACTGCAGTTATTGACATACTGTGGGTCATTCCATAGGAATTGCCTATAACTAAAGGGTGACCTTTCAGAACTCTCCGAAGCATCACATATAGATAGAGCTAATTTAATAATTAACACACATCAGAATTTAATTATAGCTTTTGAGGTAAGGCCACCTCAAGAAAAACAACTTATGATCATGCAGAGTGTTTTCAGAGTGTGTATTCTTGTAGCTTATGTAACAACTAGGGTTTCACAATGTTGTGTGGCCTCTATTAATCAAATTATGAGATACGCGTACAAAATTTGGTTAAAAATTTGGTTTGAAACAACTAAAATGAAAGGTACTGTATAGCAGGTAATTTTCGTTGGTGAAAATGTTTATACAAATTACCCATTTGTATTCGTACAGGGGATGGTGACGTTGCATGAACATAAGAATTATTATTGTGCCAGAAAAAGTTGGCAGTTTTAATTTTCGTCCACTGATACGAAAACTGCTATATACCCGCTAAACGGTAATCATGGCAGAAGTTATGCTCTATATGAAGCATATATAGGTGGAGTCACCAACAGAAGTTTGAAGGACCCGTAAATAAAATGCCATAATTATGATACATGGGGCTAAGGTGTTAGTATGTATGCCAAGTTTTGTTGAAATCTGAGGGGGTGCTCATTTTTTGTGTTGACTTGATAAGGAATGTCCCATAAACGAAGTAAGTACTTTAAGTGACACAAATTCACACAATGTACATGGTATAAAGTGGAAGTTTAGCCTAAGCTGAGTGCATGGGTTTGGCTGCATGTGAGTTGAGGGTGACACTGAATGACACAATAAACATACATGGGTACAGTAGCAATCGTCCTGCACAAGGAAAGTTGGACTTGAGCCTATGTCATACCATACAGTGCTATCATATTATTACGCAAAGACTCACATTAGATTCTATTCTCCCTCTGAGGATTATTCCCCCCAGCAGCTGACAGAGTGAAGTGAGACAGTCCACTCCAGCAGACTGTACCAGGGCATTGTCACTGCTCTGTGGTGGATGGGGGTACATGGTATAGATCTACATTATAAATATTGGAAAAAAGGACACTAAGTGTTTTGGAGCAAACCTATGATATTGAAAGTAATGGCTCCTACACAGTCCCAATAACTCACCAGTCCATAGAAGATACAGCTCTAGGTGTCTCTTGAATACTCTCTCACCCAGTAACTTGGCAAACACATACTGGCAACTGTGGACAGCTAGAGAAAGGGACAGAGCAACATTGAACACATTCAAAAAGAAGTGAGAGAGAAAACTTCAAGGGAACTTGAGGAGGGAAAAGGATTTAGTTAATCCAGTATATTATACGTCTGCCTCAATTTACATCGTACTCAACACTTGGACACTTGGATCCTTGCGTATCACTAGTGACCACACATTTATACGACATCTACAAAGTACCCTTATCAAACACATCTTTGTATATGATCAGTACACCTAATCTACACAACGTACCTTTATCCCATACCCCACTACACCCTCAATCACATATAGCATAGCACATCCACACACATCCACATACATCACACACCCTCACTCTTCTCCCACAGCTCTCCCAGCTTGTGATAGTGTGAGTCTATACATCCTCCCGTCCTCATTTTGAGGGGCAGTGAACCACATGAGTCCATCTGCTGGTCTGGGGGGCAGTGAACCACATGAGTACATCTGCTGGTCTGTGTAGTCTGGGTTATCGTGGATACGATGCACCACCTCAAATACACCCGGAGGAAGGAGGGGGAAGAACGAATATAATTCTTATCAAAGTGTATTGCACAATTTTCAAACAGCTGTTCAGGTAGTGAAACAGTTGAAGAGCTTTAAGCGCTCAAACATTTTTAAGTGTTTAAGTGCATGCTCAATGTACAACAATTAATATTGATTGCCAAGCAGCAGCTTACAAGGTTAGAGAAAGAGATAGAACTTTGAGTGCTGTAGAAGTGAAGTAAAAGATAGATATAAGACAAGGAATGTAGTGGTCACCCATGCATGCATGGTACCGTATTACTAGAATATTTTGCTGGTGAAAAACCTTTGAATGAGCCAAATCAGCAGAAATTTTGACCCTTTGTGATCTAAGTAGTGCATGCGTTCTGGCAAGGATCGTGTGTATTTACTAGAAGGTTTAGGATTCGGAAGGTGATACATTCCATACAAGCTAAACTGTAACAGGATTGCAACATACAACCACAGCCAGTTTGGTCCCATAATACAGAGCAGCTAGTATCTTCAAAGGTTTCTTAATGGGGCTTTCATACTTGTAGTGTTGTTTTCACACGGTCAGCTAGTGAACAAAGAGCACGAATATTCTCCACATACAATGATAAGATAATAATGAGCTGAGCAAACAAACAAATTTTACAATCTTGACAGGACACCTCAAATTATCAGTACAGTCTACAGTCTGTACAGTGTCTCACCATAGGCAATATCATTCGGTACGTAGCTAGCTATAGTAACTTTACTAGTGTGTGTCCAGGGGCACATGGGCACATGAAAAGCAACGGGGAGAGACTGCAGAATTAACTCAATATGTGCAAGGCTGGAAGAAGATGAGAAAGTTGGCAGTAACGAATCAACTCAATGTCTTACTCAAACTATACTAGTGTTCAAGCTGGCGCTGTGCTAATGCCTCTCGCCATGTTTTTGTTTTCGCTCAAAAGTATTAGAGTGTTATATTAGTTTCTATAATGAATTTTATATTAAAGTTAGCTTATCTATATAAAGTCACTGAGAAAAAAAGACTTATTTACATGCATCTATTGTTGTTATTTATGTGGCTTAACAGGACCTCAAGAAAGAAGAAAATTGATTCTTCCAGTATAGTTCAGTGTATATAATATCTAAGAAGAAAAGACCTGTGTACATGCATATTGTTATCTATATATTGTTATATGGTAGTGTTTTGTGGCTTACCAGGCCCTCAAGACAAAGATGATTCTGCCAGGAGGATCTGGATCTGGATTGGATATTATTTTCTTACACAGTGGGGAATGAGCGCGCATGCGCATTACATCCACAGGAATAATTAAAGGGTGTGTCCAAAGAGATCAATTTCACAAATGGCTACTGCTAGCTAGCTGTTTTAACAGATATTTTCTGAGTATTGTAGCCAACAAAAAGCTAGCGCTTTAGTGCAAGGCTAACTCATATGTTGAATAGAAAGTTTGTGCGGACAGATGATGCTATGAAAGATTCTGAAGAGACTGCAACAGCCTTCAATGTGAGTCAAACTAGCCATAACTCGAGAAAGAAGCTTTAGTTTGCTAATCCACGAATCAAAATCCAAGAGAACGTGGCTAGAAGCCTATAGAAGCTGTTAGCTTTCGTCGCATTGCAACCGTTGAGCAGTTACAGCTGGAACAGACACACAGACAGACAGACAGACAGACAGACAGACAGACAGACCAAAGATATATAGGAAGGGAAGGATTGGCAACGGTAGAAAATTTGAAGCTATCCGTGACACGCTACGTCATTGGAATGCATCACTTTGCCTCTACTTTTGTTGCCTCCAAACTATGGCAATAAAAATAACAGAGAGAACAAGTCATTATTAACTCTGAAAGAAGTCATTGATGACAGATGCAAGTTGACATCCCAAGAATCTGCCTCATGTTAAATACTGAGAGGGATCTCAAAGTCAACAAAAAAGAGAGAAGCTCAGAAACAACACTTTAATACTTAGACAATACTGCTTGTGTTCATGTCCATTCTCACATTTGATACAAGCTCTGGGCTTGTATGCACAAGAACTAGATAACATAGATAGACTGATAGTACTGTAGCCATTATCAATATTCTCTGTAACATGTTCTGTACGACATTTTATTAATACCAAATTTTTAATAAATTATCAACATTTCACAAGTCATATAAACTGCCATAATAAGCTGCATAATGAACTGCTACTGCTGCTACTGCATGAGGTAGAGCTGGTGCTATACAACTGTACAGGTCTTTTGCATGTAACAAAGTCTTTCATTTCGTTTTTTAATATGTAGCCCAAAATAGTCAATCAACTCTTCCTTCTTCAGATTTCTTCCAGCATACTGATAGTACGATGAAGATCTAATAGTATGACTGTGTATGTGGGGAGGGGGGGGCATATGAATGAGTTAGTAAAACACTGTGGCACTGACCTGGAGCTTTCTATCCCAGTTCTGTTTCTTACTATATAAGCCGATAATCAGGCCTTACACCTCCAGTCATATTTTCTGCAACTGACAAAAATTTAAAGCACAAAACCTGTGCCAGTTGATGGACCTGACATTGATAAACACTCTCATGAAGTCAGTATAATTTTAAAAGCATGTGTGTTTCTTAAAAAGGGAGCATAAAACGTCAGATGAAATAAGCCATACTCAACACTACAACACATTCTAAATGGTATGAATAGGCGATTTTTGCGTTTAAGTAGATCAACCTACATACATACAACCAGGAAAACTTGAAGAATAGTAATATGGATGAGTACTGTTTCTTAAAAAGGGATCAAACCTTGTAAAATTGTAGTTTTTCTGTAGTAAAAAGTCTTTGTTTCTTTAGTTTTACAAACTGGCAAGATAATCTAACTATAAATAAAGCACAACATCAGTGTAACACCATGAGAGGTCATGAGGCACTAAAGGAAGACCACAACAGACTTTTTCTGCTTTTCGCGGGCATTCTGGCAGGAAAACAGGCGAGTCACGGATGGTTTCATTACAAAACTGCAGAAACACATGTAAAATGATCACGTGAACCACTTCCGTTGCCAATCCTTCCCTCCTATATCTTTGGACAGACCATAGATGTAGGAGAGAGGGATTGGAAACGGAAGTGGGCCTCGGAAAACATCTGCGCCTCGCTTTCTTGTCTTCTTTTCTTGCCTCAAATGAGGAAAACTCATTGTAAGCGGTGAAAGAAGAGGGAAAGAGACACAATCAACAGTGCATTGGTACATGGTATATAATAGTAAGGAGAATGTGCAGAGCTATAGTGGTATTGGATACTTGTTTCACAGTAGATATAAAATCATCAGAGGATGCTTAGTTCCCTGAAATTGTGAATGTATTTGTGACTGTCAGAGGCTTCTCTTTTGCTGCCAACTTAAAATTAAATGAAAAAGAAAACCATCAAGAAGTCCACTAGTTTGAGGCAATAACCATAATCATTCACACGACAAGATACATAATACACCATGTAACTTTCTTAATTGTTTTCACTTTTGATGTATCAGTTGTACGAAGTTTCTATATATACTAGGCTGGTGAGCGTACATTTCAATTTCCAATTCATTAAGTATAATTACATACACTTGGAGACAGCAAAACACTCCACAGCACTGCCAGTTGCTTTCTAAGTGTAAAACGAGTGGGATCAAACCGAACAACATTAACAAAAACTTACACGATAAAAATGATTATTACAGCTATAATTATGATTAGTTTAGCACTCTAATCAGACAGTCTTAGATGGAGAGAAGCTGGTGAGGTATACAAGAGTGTATATATAGCCGGAACAGCCAATAACATTTACGAGGGCGGTGACGTGTAGGGGTGTAGAGAGGAGGGGTATTGTTCGGTATTCTTCTGTCTTCTTTTCTTCAGCGTACTCAGTAAGTTTTGGCTTGCGAGGTATTGCTATATAAAATATAGATGAAACAGCATTTGTAGTAGTTAAATATCTCGGGCCTACAGGCCCTTCACCACAATCTACTACCGGGCCAATAACAATTGTGAGGTAAAAATAGGTGACTACACATTCATGCATGCACACAAAAGCTATCATCCACCTGATCCAAAACTAATGCTCTTGGGGTGATCACCAATCATAAGGGAATGTATGCCTAAAATTAAAATTTCTGTAACGCTTAGCATATTCCCAAAAAAAGGATCTTTAGTGGTGCTCTTTAATTCAACTTTTTTCTAGCACTATATTCTACCAGCTGATGTATGACAAATTTTCTTTGGCTTGGGGTGATACCACATGATTTACCAACAAGCATATTGAAGTATACGACCTAAACATTAATCATTTCAGAGAAAAAGGGATAAATGTGTACAATACAAGATTAAACTTACCTAAATTCAATGAAGAAGATAGTTGCAACGGTAAAAATAGAGCTTGAATAATGGTTATTCACTATCTATATAAAGCACAGTTGCACTGGATACTGGAAAACTTGACAGAATACTAGTGACAACTCATAAAATCCTAGATTTGCCATAATCTCAGTTACCTGCGAGGTTACTGGGGAATAAATTAGCCCTCATTAAGCGAGGTGTGGATGTTTATCGAGGTCATATGTGAAGTACATTGAAATCTACTTCTGTTTCCAATCCCTCTCTCCTACATCTATGGACAGACACACACAACACAGTCAGCTTTACCGTATATCCCTCGTGCGGCTACGCCTCGAGGCATAATAACCTCCACTCTATCATATTCAATAAACGATAATATTTGTAGGCAGTACAAAGGGTTTGTAAATGGTAAGCATCAGTCAACCAATAAACACAATCTGTACTGGGGTGGGTAGGGAATCACTCTGCATGATCCAAAACAAACGGTAAAGACCCACTACACTAAAAACATTAAGTGAGACAACATATAAGGGTTTAACTGCATGCATGTGTGTGTGTGGGGAGGGGGGTAGTAGTATCAATTAAATTAAACAAAGAAAGATTCATGTATGCCTGTGGTTGCTCACATAGATGTTGTTAGAATGAATATAGCTTGAATAGCATGGCTTGTAACAGTCCCACTTACTCAATACCACTAGATCTACCACATGGCAATATCTAATGTACTGACTGCATACTCACCAGCCTCAGGAGCTCCTCGTGATGGTCTCCCAGCTCCCTCCAGGTTAATTGTCGTCCAGAGCAACTCTTCATGATCCCACTGGCACAAGCATAATTATCATTTTAGTCAAGCAGCTGAGACCACTACAATAAACATCAAGCAAGACAAGTGTACTAGAATAAATTACCAAAGATCGGCGACCACGTATAATCGATCACTGCTACCAGCGTTGTTAAGGACAACTACACACTCTTTTGCCTATCAAATGTAGCTCTTTCTTAGTTCTATTTATGCTGGGAGTTTGATCAGCTGACTAACTGTCGTCATGTTATAAGCGATAGTAGAGTGACTACCGATATTACCAAATTTCATTGAAGTCACTCAGCCACTAGCTACTCGTACCAGAGCTCAATCAAATACAATACATACAGACAAAGGGAATGAGTGTTGGAGTGTTTCTTATACCGGGAATTATAAGCATTTTAGGAAGTTACCGTCTAAAAGAGGTGAGTGAGACATATGAACTGGTTTAAACATTGGACATTGATAGACTAACACCCACCGTCTCTTAACGGCAGGCTATCGTCATGGAAACACTCCAACAGTACATTCAACAGGCGTCCCACGTATATAGCCTCAAACAATCCTTGTTCACCTATGTGTGTGTGTGTGTGCATGTGTGTGTGTGTGTGTGTGTGTGTGCACCATAAAAAATGTTTGTTAATTCTACTGTATACTGTTAAAACAACACTTGTTAAAGTAGTTATTTTGACAACATTTTTGTGAATGTAACAGATTATGGTTATTGTCTAGAAATGTTGTTATTTTAACGTCGTGTTTCCTAAAACTGAGATAAAGTGTTAATATTACTACGTATGTCTTAAAATCACAATTGTGGCCCAGTTATTTCAAAAACATTTTCACAAAATAACAACATGTATATGTATTTTGAGAACAAGCTAGAGATTATCACCATAGATATTGAAAAAGTGACATCATTGCACATGTTTGACAGCTGCAAGGGCAGCTGCCACATTTTCTTTCTTTTAACTTTAGCTAGCTCGAGAGCTAGATGCTATATATATAGCCTAATGGATGTGAAAAATGTGTCTGCTACTGGTCTTTCATCATGGTTGGAGGAAAAGGGAGTGCAAGATTCATATTGTGAAGTGTTTGAAGGTATATCACTTAAGTCAATACTCACAACACTTAGCTATGTACACTGCCACCGTTACCACCTTCCACTTAAATAATAGACTACTACCTATTTGGTCAACACCCACTTAAAATACTGTATCAATTCATTGCTTCCCACTTCTGGTGTAAAACTAATCTAGCTTTTAGCTATTTAAAACTATATATTTTTTTACCTTCAATTGTAGATAATGAAATTGATGGAGAGGCTTTTCTAGAGCTGACAGAGAATGACATTAAGGAGTTGGTTAAGCCACTAGGTGTTGTAAAGAAGCTGGTGAGGCTACAGATAGGCGTACAACTACCTGTCTCTACCGTAAGTAATATGTTATCTGTTGTGTACTTAGCTACTGCTTTAACGATGCATGTTCGTACACAGGATTTGATTGTCTCATCCGCAGTGGATAGCAGTAGTCGAGTAAATGATTCTACACCCCAGAGGACTCAATCTAGTGTGCCTAGACGTTCTCAATCATCTACCCCAAAAGTGTCTGGTATCTCTACAAACAATTTTGCTATTCCTCAGAAGTGGAAACCAACCATCATGGCTGCTATTAAAGAAAAATCCCTTAATCCCGAAGTTCGAAATGAAATCGTAAGAGATCTGGTGACGCATGTATACGCATACCTGGAACAACCAACGATGGTGTTTATTGGAGAGGTCGCCAAACAGCTAGTCGAAAAACACCCATTTATGGCTGACTCTGGAGCAGCACCATTTGTAAGTCTTTAATAAACCTGTAAGTTTATAATTATGTCAATTCGTAATTATAGGGATCTTGGCGGAAAAAAATGATGGATAGAGTCTATAATGTTGAAAAAGGCCGTAAACGCATAGCCTCTCCATCTGACGAAACTCCTCCAACAAAGCGTGGTCGCCCTAAAAAGGTTTCTATTCTAGCATCACGTTACCCGGCTGTGTCACCTATGGACGAAGGAAATACTGACAGTGAAAAAGCACTTGCCAATGAGATGGAGAATGAACATCCTATAGAAGAGACATTGTGTTACCTCTTATGAAGAAAACATTTCACAATCGCAGGCAATACATTTTGAAGAGCACAGAGTCAGTGGTACAGAAGGTTACCAAATTTCCAGCTCTAAAGATGACAGCAGTGGTGCGTACAATTATACTATCGGTTTTGTGTGCATGTGCATGAGTGTATGTTGTTATACTGTGCTTATGTATTGTCACATGTTTCTATTGCAGACTGAACAAGAACTAGAGCTCATATTGTCAAAGCAAAATATGTATTCTTCGTTTGTTGCGGAGTGGACAGGAAAATGGATGCCAGCCGTAATTGGCTACTGTGAAAAACTCAAACGAAAGGATATAAAAGACTTGCTGCCAAAAGGTAGGTATTTTTTCATATAACTAGAGGATGCTTGTACCTTTATTAGGTGACGATGACGATGAGGAAAGATCTGTGATTAAAATGTTATTTCAACTTCTCTGTGTGCAACGAAAAAAGAAAGAGGGGGACCTGGGTGATTTTTTCAATGAATATGAGGTATGCGACAAAAAATGGAGCCCGTTCTATTGACGATTGTATATCTTCTTAATTCCAGATGTCTGCAGATCCTGAGCTAGTGGCTTCCAAACAAGGAAAGAATGCTCCCTGGATTGGTCAATTTTGTGCCGAAGATGGTGTTGTCACCTTTTTCGTTTTCGTGGAACAATCTGTGTTTTGCACTGTGACAACCCTATCAAAAGCGATCTTCATATGGTTTTCTCTGTTCTATGTTTTTAATTTAGAATATAGCAAAGCAGTGCATGACCTCTGTATCTTTTTTCAAGAGTTTGTGTTTGGCCTTCCTCATAGCGTTTCAGGAAAAACTTCTACCTATTTATCCATCACTACTGATATTCAAGCTTTAGCTTCATGTTAATCATGTAGGTATTGTATACACCATTATGACTGTGTATACTCTTTCGCTCTTGTGATTACATGTACGTAGTGCTACCTCGTATACGTTATTTTCAGTTTTAAGAACCAATTTGAGTCATTTTTATAATTTCTACTTATAATTATGATGCTATAATTATTATTATAGCTAATTGTTATTGTAAAGGTAACAATATACCACTGTATCATACAATATTAAATTGTTACTTTAAAAATATTCACTATGTCTTAACAAAATGAAAATGTTAAATTTACATCTTGGATAACTCTCTATTAACTAAATGATAGTTAATATTACATAATTAATTAGTAAGAAACACCAATAATAATTCAGTAAAATAACACTTCATATTTTGTTATTTTACAAATAACTAATGTTGTTAAAATAACACCTGTTATTTTAACAAAAAGATTGGTTACCTCAGTTGCAAAATTTTTAACTAATTTTTTTGGTTATTTTAACTAAACTGTTTTTACGGTGTGTGTGTGTGGGGGGGGATTGCTGAGCTGTAATGTGTAGACATGCATGCATGCTTGTGCGCTACTAAAAAAATCACGACATGAGACCTAAAAAAATAGGGTTTAGAGGATTTGCAAGCCACTTGATCTAGAGCACTGCATGCATGGCTCAGGGAGAGTCGATACATGTATTACGTAATTATTGTGAAGATTGTGAGCAGGTATATTTCGAGGGTATAAACTTTTGCGGAATGACCGGTTTTTGCGGATTTAATTTTGGTGGAATAGCAGCCTTTTGCAGCATGCATGCATGCGATATTAAATTCGCTGGCATAATTATATAAATATTCGTTTAATCAGCGAGAGCAAAATTTCACCTTCGATTAGTCTGATATAATCTGTCTATACAAAAACAGGAAGTGTATTATAATTAAAAAAGCTCTGATCATGAATATAAAGGAAGTAAACAATTGCAAAGGAGGTTGTCTAGTCAGCATCATATTAACCTTCTAACTGTCAATAAACAAGAGATGACACTAATAGATATAAGGCTCAACAAGGAGGTTGTCTATAGTATTGAAATGCAACCTTCTATTAAACTGTCACGAAATAATTCAGAAGTATTAAAGCTCATTAGAGTTCTTCTGATTTGCTTTCTGGCTGGCTTCAGCACTGGTAAGACTGACTATTCAATTATAGATTTCCTTACATTGCTGCATGTTTCGTAAAGCACAATATTCAGTGAGTGTGGAGAGACCATGTCCAATGGAAACAGTAACTTTCCCCTGCACCGCTCTGGAGATTCCTTGAGATGGGAGCCGTCAGATGTTTCTCGCATCACTATCCTCTCCACCTCTGGTCTCAACGTACCACTAATGCAGTCAGGTTATACTGTGACACTAATTGCATTCAATGACACTACATTAACATCTACGCTGTCAAGAATAGCGGAAAATGGGATCACTGTGTCCTGTTTGGAGATTGTGTCTACTCTAACCACTGTAGGATCTTCAACAATCCGTTTGGTTGGTGAGGTCTTGTCCATTCTGTATGTGTAAAAATGCATGTATAATTATAATTATAGATCCACCAGGACCACCTTCCGCTGTAAGACATTTCATGTTGAACACTGCTCAGCCAATGAAGTCAGTGTATTTGTACAGTGGGACCCTCCTAATGAGACTAGTGGTAGAGATGACTTCACCTACACAGTGACCATCTCACCTCCGGCCCAGCTCTCTGCTACTGTCCTCACATCCACCTCTGTCACTGTGACTGCTCAATACAATGTGGACTACACTGTCAGTGTTGTGGCTACCAACTGTGCTGGGAACAGTACAACAGCTGAGTACAACTTTAGGATCGGTGAGTCGACATCGTCTTTAAACAGCACACTACACTGACCCCCTCTAGTGCAGGCAACTGTTCTGTGTTGACCGACCCCATGAATGGAGCCTTTGGACCAACCACCAACAGTTTACCAGGATATACAGTAACCATCCAGTGTGGCGCTGGGTATATGTCTGCTGTTACAATACACTGTTAAAAATGTGGTGCTATTGTAACACCCAAAAGTGGGGTAAAACCATTGTACCAAATATGGCACTCATATATGGAGTTATTACAGCACCAGATTTTAGTGTTATTAAAACACTCATTTTGGAGTTGTAACAGCATGAAAATGTGCTGTACTTGCACTTTCTTGGAGTTACTGCAACTCCAAACTGTGTGTAACTTTTACAACTACACCTACAATGGTGTTATTAAAGCACTGGGGATGGGTGCTGCTGTTACTACAGGTACAGTTGTCATTGCTACTCTTCATGCAAAGCATAAAATATTGCATGCATGCTTATTGCACTTCTCGATAAGCTCATGCACTTGACTTAAATGACGTAACATAATTATAGCATGTGTATAATGATATGCATCACGATAGCATACAATAAAAGTATGAAGATATGTATACCTATAACCTCATAAAGTGTTTAATAACTACGACCACAATACACTTAGGCAGTTCGGGACCTTAAAAATAAAAAATTAAAGGGTGCCATGCAGACATGCACGTGGGTACTAAAATGTCAAAAACATAGTACAAGAGTTTCATAGAGTGAATCTACTTCATACACTTCTTTCTCTACGATGACGAAGTAGTTCATTGATCCAGATTCAATAGCACTTTTTCTACCTTGAACGAACGTTGCATGTCATCCACCTGCATGTATATATTATGATGGGATAAGGATGGGGCTCACAAAAACAGTAGGCAGTGATATAAGTGAGTAGGAGACAATTATTCAAATAAGCCGAAAGCCTAACACTTTAACAACTGTTGTCACCTCTTCCAAATATCCAGTGTGCATGCATTACTGTGTATAATTATATATGTATGATGACAGGGTTATTCTCGTTATAATAAGCATATACCCCCCCACACAGGATGAATTCAAGGGCAACAGAAGAATCTGTTCTCAAGTATCAAGTATTTGTAACTGTTTATGCATTACATACGTGGAGCAGCAGCTTGACAAATATCATTTGTACTGCATCCTTCTTCTTACAGTATTATCTTCAGAACTGAATAAAAAAAATATATGTTTGAAGATATGGGTTTCTATTTACCATTAGATTGTGACTGCACCAGTGACTGCATAGTCTTCGACCAGCTCCTGTAGCTTAACATTGTTCTCCTTTGTTCGAATTCTTTCCAATTTTCCTCAAAAGTAAATCTATAGGTATCTTTTCCTGTAATTTCAAAAAATTCTATTACTACTGCAAACATTTACAGCTATAATTATGCTTGAACACAATAATGATTAATAGTGAACTTACATAGACATAATCGGTCAGTGGTGGATAGAAGGTAAGTATATACGCACATCTGTAACTGCTGGTCGATCATATCACTCCTGATAGCACCTTTGTTACGCTTTGTTTTTGGACTATTCCTTTTAAAGAGCAGTGGTTTATCTTTGGACAGATGTTGAATCTCAATTTGCGACGCATATTCTTTAACCTCGTTTAAATAGCTCGACTCCATGAACCCTGCATGAAAAGAGTACCTATAGCTCTTACGATGCAATAATTTTGTAAGAAACAACCATTATCTTGTTGTCATTGGAAATTAATTTAACAATAATCGGAAGACAAAAATTATAATTATGATGATTTGTATGCAAATGTAGATACGTGCGAAAAACCAGTCTGACAGGAAAGTGTTCCTAACGCTCAACATACATCTAACTGACGGACACGTGCCCACAAAGCCCAACATATCAGACTGACAGACAAGTGCCCACAAAGCCCAACATATCAGACTGACGGACAGCTGCCCACAAAGCCCAGCATATCAGACTGACGGACAGCTGCCCACAAAGCCCAACATATCAGACTGACGGACAGCTGCCCACAAAGCCCAACATATCAGACTGACGGACAGCTGAACATATCAGACTGACGGACAGCTGCCCACAAAGCCCAACAAGAATCATTATATAGTTACAATTATAGTAGCGAGTAGTAGACTTGCAGTCTGTCTATGTCAAGCTTTTTAGCACAACAATGGTTTTGCAGCAACTTACTCTATAGTTCCGAGTCAAAGCAGTGTGCCATCTTGCAGTGTAGTACATCTAGCAACTTAGTCCATGTAGTACCAGAGCACAGTACAGAACTAGAGTAGGCCTGGCGCCTTCGTACAGTTAAGGTGTGCAGAGACTCTCATGCAGGCAGCTGTCTATCACAAGGTTCACGTGAGATCAGTGCTGCACGTCTACCACCCACGATTTTGTTTTATTTATGTAGTCTTGGCTACCCACCACGCATTTGAGTCTGTGCTCATCAATTAATTATGATCATATCATCAGTGTATGCCCTTGCATGGAAGAGGGGAGGGGTGGGAGCAAAGTAAGAGTTAAATTTGCAGGGCAACTGTACGAGTAGAAAGAACACACTATAAGCCAGCTAAATACAGGATGTATGATTTTTCAGACGATTGAATTGTTAATAATTATTGTTGGGCATTAATTTGTCCGTTAGCGTGACATGCACATAGTCTAGTCCTCAATAGATGTTGCAACTTCAAACACATAGTTACAGTAACTAATAATGATAACTAGTACTGGTTCATCACATAAGTTATAAATACTGAATAGCTAAAATATTGCCGGTACACTTGAAAAGTGCACTAATTTTTTCTTGGAAAGTTCCTCACAGGGCCGATTGTTCCGTCATCAGTACAAGTGTGCTGCTTCACCCCTGTATACATAATTACGCATGTGATTAGAATTTATACTGAATAAGTATAATAAATAAGGTGACTATAATTATAATCTACTTGCATGCTTGAATACAAAGGTATAATAATTATACCAGATTCAACTATTTTAATGGAACGGGTTTGTTACTATATAAAGCAACTATTTATTTACACATGCAACTACATGAATCATTATAGACTGGCCTTGATTTGCATGCAGGTGATTTGTAGAGGTGCTTACATTGCACCATGTATAGTGCTACAATCACACAATTCTTATTTGAGTAACACCATCTGGTGTATAGTTAGAGTAATATGATTTTAACAACTAGGTAAGTGCATGCACAACACTGTTTAAAATGTTCCACAAGCACTTTTAAGTGTATAATAGCACCCTTTATTGTTCTAGTAACACGTAGCAGTTACGACTGCACTCTTAGTGTTGTGATAGCACCATTAGGTGAGTGTTGGCATAGCACTTTGGGTGCTATTGTAACTACCCATTTTTAACAGTGTATATATAGTGACATGTGAGGGTACACTGATGTGGAGTCCAGACCCTGAGGCTATTGAGTGTACATCACTAACCACACCTACTCCCACAACTCGTGAGTTAAGTTCTTGGCTGTATAGTTATGGATATTATTATACATAATTCTTCTACCAAGCCCCTCCAATAAACTGCACAGCTCCACTATCCCCACCACTTGAACCATGCACCTACAGCTACTCCTTGTAATTGTAATTGTGCCAGCCTATCTGATGGGAGTCGATTTGATGCAGCTGTCTCCACCAGTGTGGTTGTCACGGCAATTCTATTCACGATAATAGGATTATTTGTGGGACTCTTGATAATGTATTTGCTCATGCATAAGAAGAATGTGTACTCCCCGTCAGCTAAAGAGCAAGCTAACGTAGGACCCATTGCACCAGCTGGTCCTGTTTATGAGGAGGTGTCATCCAAAGAAAAGATTGAACTAAATACTAACCAGGCGTATGGACCAGTAGGACTGTGAAACTTCTGGTAATTTTCGTCAACAGTTAATGTACATGTAAACAATTAAAACAATTAATATAGCACGTACTGCAACTGTTCATTATCAACAACTTAAGAACAATGTAAACCGAGTTGTTGGCATAAGTCATGTAGCTACGTAGCTGTTTCATTTTTCCTGGTCTGAAAGGATTGCTTCAGCTGAAAATGCGCACCTCGATTAAAGGCCACGTGTATATTCATAATACATGTACATGTAAAAGTGTCTTTGTATTCACAATCGATTAATGACATCTGTTATTTCGGAAATTTCATACATTTGGATATAGAGTCTGGTCCCGCTCAATTCCGATTAGCGAGGGTCTACTGTATTAATTTAAAAACAACCTGTGCGCCTCCTGCACTCTCTATAATTATGCAGTAAACGATATTATATTGCCACCTCTAAAGCACTTCTCACGTTCGCAGTTTTCGCTGATCAAGCATGTACCGCAAACATTTTGTACCCACAAAGTTAATATTGCATGCATGCATGCTGCAGAATAGTTGCTATTCTGCGAAAATTAAATCCGCCAAAACCTTTCTAACGGTCATTCCGCGAAAGTTTATAACCTTAAAATAATACCAGCTATATACAGTATCCATCTATAAAAAGTTCCCGTTCCGTTTCTAAAAACGCACGTATAAACGGTAGCGTTAAACTGGACGCAGAACGCGACCAATTTATCATTATAAATTAAAACGGTGACGTCATCATGAAAAATTGAAATTACTTACACAATGATACTGTATGATTGGTAGTGCGTTCATTATGCGGTTTTTTTATGCGTTTAAACGGGAACGGTGCGTTTTACGCAAACGGAACAGGAACTTTTTATTGATGGGTACTGTATATGTGACAGGGCCTAGGAAAACACCCCTTAACGCGGTGTACCTCAAATTTATTTTTGTTGTTGAATCCAATAAAGCGTTCTCTTGGCTTCAAAATGATACCAAGATCGCCGTCCTAGCTTTTTTCTATCCGGAGATATCTTCGAGGGAACGCTTAAGATATTGCAACGCCCATTATGAGTAATCGACGTTCAAAGTTCAATTTTGCATCTCCGTATACTAATGTGCATCTTCGTAATCTAATGCCAACAAGCCACGCCCATCTGTTGCGCATCCTCGTGATTGCGCAGCTAAGCAAGCCAGAAGAACCAAGAACAGCTAGGTCAATGTAGCTAGTATTGTTTGGCACATAAAGAGGAACTAAGAAGAAAAGGACGACACACAATACTGTAAGGGTAAGCTAGTACGTTTTTGTCTTTGATCGGTACTTCGTAGGTCATGTAGAATTGTTATTATTGTTATGGTTGGTGCCTGCTTGTTTATGTTAAGTTTGTCATAGATAATACTGTTACTTGGGTTGTGTGAGGATGCTGGTTACTTTATGAAGCCAAGCGTATTAGATCGCCTGTCTGAAAGCTTAAAAGCTTAAAAGTCAGCCTTTATAATGTAGATTGATGTTAGCTTAATACAGATCGTGTAAGAAAGCATGGTGCATGTGTGGGCTACTTCATGAAGCCTCAGAGATCAGCCACTCTAAAGCTTTTAAGCATCTTGCATTATGTTTTTGGATAATAAGCCCGTTAACGATTGCGAAAGTTGTGTATCAATTTCATTTCCATTCTTTACAGGACAACAAGAATGGACACCAAACAACTAACCTCCCGGCCCCGTCCGTACAACCTGAACCACACCCAAACATAATAATTAGCAGGTAAGCCTGTACTTAAAATTAATATCTGGATATTCTTTTGGTTGTTGGTGGCTCTTAGAAGAACCATTTGGTTGAGATGAGATTAGATGAGGTGAGAGAGAAGTGGTTCTTAAAAGAACCGGTTGGAATCATAGATTCATGTACTGCTTGAGCAGGTCCTGCTGTTGTGTCCAGGCTGTTTGCAGCGGGCACAATGCCGTGGTCTCTTGGCAGGAGGGGGTGGTGACTGAGTGGGGGATGGTAATTCAGGAGTGCCCTGGCGACTGGTTGGTTTGGGTACACTCGGGAGAGGACAGGTAACGTCTCTGTCAGCTGCAGGGCAGAATTCCCGTATTTTTTCATACAGGTACCACTGCCGCTGTGCTGACAGGCCTACTGGGGTAATGACATCTGGGAGCTCACTGTGGTCATCAAATGTGGCTCCCTCTTTCAGCAGGTTGTGATGTGCTTCTGTTACCGTATCTGCACTCTCCCTCGTGTACACCACACCTGGACGGGAGGAAGAAAACGTTAAGTGACGTCCCTTCTTAATGCCAGGCATCTTCCTAAAGTGGGGTGCAAAGAAGGTAACCCAGTCATAAGTAGGGACAATCACACGTCCTTCCTCGTTCGAAATCAGTTGTGCCTCGTTGCATTTTCCTGACTTCTGGACAACATCTACAATTGACCGCAGACTGCCTATTTGTGTCCTACGGAACAGCCGCTTGAAGAGACCAAAGCACCAATCAGGTGCAAACTTTGTGTGACCCACTACAAGGAAGGACAGTGTGATGTTGGTGTGCCTTCCTGTGATGACCCTCCATAGCAGGTACCAGACCATGTAGTTATTTTTGTTCTGGCCTGAACAGTTGTCTGCATGGAGGTGTACATCAGTCTCACCTGTGAAATATCAGGTGTACGTAAAAGTATTATTTTAAAATTTAACAATGTATTGTCTTACCCAGCCCGTGGTCCTCGAAGAAGTAGTGGAGCTGACTGATCACAGTGTTAGAGCCCTTCCCACAGTCTCCAGCCTCATCACATAGGAAGTTGACTTGGCGTGGGAAGGCTTCACAGTGAACTCCAAAGATGGCGCACTTCCTGGGTGTGAGGAAGAACACTGGGCCGGGTTGTAGTGGATCACTTGGGTAATGCACCTGAAAGGAAAGTTAGATAATGTACATGTACTTGCTTGTTACTGTGAAGCGTGCCATTATAGGTTACCCATTAAATTTTTATGCCTCGGTGCGCATGCGCAAGCGAGGTATACGGTAGTGTGTTTGTGTGTCTGTGTGTGTGTGTGTGTGTGTGTAGACCGCTACAGCTGCTCAAGGATGAATCAAGTGCAAGTAAGAGTTTCTATAGGCTTCTAGTCATGTTTACTTGGATTTTAATTCGTGGATTTGCAAAATAATGCTTCGTTCTCGAGTTATGCCTAGTTTTGCTTACTTGGAATGCTATTGCAGCCTTTTCAGAAGAGTCCGTAGCAAAACTTGTTCACCGAGTGTTACTACTCTACTTAGTAGTTAGCTCTGCACTAGAACGCTAGCTATTGGTAGCTGCAAGAGTGAGCAGAGAGCTGCAAGGCTCTGCTGACTTGCAGCCATTAATTTTAGACTTGAACTTTTGGCATCGATCGTTTTTAACAACAATCATGGTCGATCATTACCCACTATTCGGTTGATTGCATGCAGCAAAATTCATCATAATCAATGTGTGTATAATAAAAGCTAGCTATTAGTAGTTTTATGTTATGTAGCTTTGGCACCTCCACCGAGGCATCAGCACCTGCGGTGCTTTCATTAGTTTGTTTAGCAGGAGGCTTTATGGTGTGGTGGTGGTGTTCAATAATTATTAAGTCAATTAATTTTGATGACTGTAGGGTACATGTACATGCGCTTTGCTAAGCAATAATTATTTTTTAACATTGTTTACCTGCTGGGCATATTCAAAGGAATAGTGGGCCTTGATAGGAACTGAGTTGGCCTGAATCCTAGGTGGAGGAGCGAAGGTGCCATTCACGGTGTAGTGAGTGATGATGGAATCTTTGCACTCTTTCAAGATGGTCGTATAATACGACCTCTCTGTTGTTACTGTCTGCAGGTGGTCCAGATAGTCCTGGAGAGCAGCCGCCTTCTCCAGCGGTGAGGCCTTCTGGACAGCTGTGCCATGCTGTTGACACAAGTCTGTCATCGGCTTCATAATTACCAGTGTTGGCAGCAACTCCCTCCACCTTCTACAAAAAGTGCGATAAGCCACTTCACGTGACTCCAATTCTGACATCGCATCTTTGTATACCTTCCAGATGCCTCGTTTCGAAACACTGGATGGTAGCAGTTTGATGTCTGTCCTGCTGTAGCCATGCAGGGACTCGGCCAGGGAGTAGCAGTCCATGCACCTCAGAATAGTTGGTAAGGAATGTCTGTATTAAGAAAAGTGAATTGTTGCTACAATAGCTTTTTTACTTACAACTATCCTCTCATTATCGTCAGGGGATAGAGTCCCTTTGGGAAGCCGATGTGTATTCCCATGCACCCTTGCTGTGAGTCCATTCACCCGGTAAGACGACATAATGTTCCTCATTACCGTATCTCCTGTGTATTCAAAAGTAAGAGGTATTTTCTGTGTATTACTGTCCTTAGCAACTGTATGTAAAGCAATTTTAAATTGCGTTGTATGTACTGTGTATTACTGTCCTTAGCAACTCTATGTAAAGTAATTTTCGTTGTATGGCGTTGTATGTACTGTGTATTACTGTCCTTAGCATGTAAAGTAATTTGTATGTACTGTGTATTACTGTCCTTAGCACATATCAAAACATTTTGTCAAATAAATGTAAAAAATATGTATAAGTTGTCATCAAACATTTAATCTACAAGTATACAAATGCAGTAAAAAGTGAGACAAAAACACACAATTTGTACTTCAAACACTAAAAAAGAAGGAATTTTACCTAGAAATAATTTTAGTTTGCTCTCTATTGTATAATCTAGCTATTACTCTTTCCAATGATACCTCACATGCAGTTTCTACATGAGCTGCATACAGTGTTTTTCAGGTTTGAAATATAACAGTGATGAAAGTTTTACCATTGAATTGCAGTGACTGAAAGGGACTGTCCCATACTTTACATCATAAATTTTTGTGGGAAGGGTATTTACCTTTAGTTCGGTGCTAGGCAGCACAAGTAATTCCTAAGGATTCATATGAATGTGGGTTGCCTAGTTTCCTGTTAGTGTTAAGCAGCGTTAATTTTGCATAAGTGCATGTAAGTAGAGCTAGCTAAAGTTTATTGTGCCAGCTAGACTACTGTATACCTACTGAGGATGACAGATCAGCCCAAGTAACAGCCAAGGTATACTACTGTAACATAGAGCTGATGTCAAGTTTCCAAGACAAGCAAGGCAAAGCAAAGACAGTGCCCAGGAACTGAAGAAAGCCCCTGAGAAACTCTCTCCTGGTGGGATTTACCGACACTGACGATCCATCAAGAGATAGTTAACATACATATATTGGATATGATGATGAGTAGAGTAATTATGAATGGAGAGAATAGCTGGTAGACTTGATGGACTGAATGAAAATCCGAACAGTGACACTGATAACTGATTACAGACTTAGTTTATTCTCTTTTTCATTGTATTTTGAGTTAGGAACCAAGATTAAAGTATAATCTGGTCTGCAGAAGAAAGGTACAGATGCCAACTTGAATCTATGCTACCTTGTTTGCTAATTACACTGCAGTACTTTTATTATTTATTATGAAGAGGAAATGACAAATATGACAAGTTATGACACGAAAACGTCACAAATATTGAGTGGGCGGTAACAATTTTAATTTGACATTTCACATTGCAATGTTTTGATATGCTGACTGTATGTAAAGTAATTTTAAATTGCGTTGTATGTACTGTGTATTACTGTCCTAAGCAACTCCATGTTTCTCATAATTAAAATTGCATTGTATGTACTGTGTATTACTGTCCTAAGCAACTCCATGTTTCTCATAATTAAAATTGCATTGTATGTACTGTGTATTACTGTCCTAAGCAACTCCATGTTTCTCATAATTAAAATTGCATTGTATGTACTACTGTCCTTAGCAACTGTATTAGTAAAACCAGTAGGTTTTACATAGGATTGGCAGTGGGTTTGCCCGTGTTTAGCAATATTTTACTTATTTTGACTCGTGTTCAAACTGTTCTATCTCTGCAGGGAAAGGCCACATAAAGAAACTGAATAGACAGATAGTTTATTTAGCCTTTTCTCTCTTTGTATCTCTCATTTCATAATCCATGAACGTTTTAAATGTATGAATATTGTCATTTTAAAAATTGCACTATTTCTACGTTTCACCGCTCGTTGTCTGACTGACTAAGTAAGTGAGTGAGTAAGTAAGTTTCTTGCCCAGCATTTACTCCAAGTACAGCCCTCTCCAGGACATTCTGCACAGGGTTTCCAAACGACTACAACCTGGATTACAAAGCGCTTCAGATTTGCGATTGCTTCCACGAGGCAGATGACCTCTCAGTCTCTATTTCTCTTACCTAGACAATTCCGCCATCTTTAATGACTCAGCAATTGCAAAATTAATCATAGATAGGCGTGGTTAAGAAACCGTGCGCCTAAAATCACTGGGTGATGAGTGCAGCCGGGCTTTTAGAGCCTGAGGTGTTGCTGTTCTTCACACTGTTCAGCTCCAGCTCCCTTTTTCTGACAAGCATGCTATATTCACTGGCTATATATCATGCTCTTAAAATGGCTGTCATTTAATACTGATTCACAAATTCAACATATCAAGCAATATTACTCATTACTATAATTATAATTAGTCCAGAGATATTCGAGAAGATATCTGATTAGTCCTGTCTTCTCTTCTTGAACTTCTGTACTGCCTCTTGACGTTCCACTTGTACTGAAAAAGAAAGGGAATCCTACTAGAAAAACATTTGCAATGTGAAAAATTGCTAGGATTGGCCAGGGGAACCACAAAAAAGCGTGGAAACAAGAAATCCGACGAGAGCATAACTCCAATCCGTTACAACGTCATGAACATGTACAATACATAGTATATAGACTGTGTTCCAGATCCATCTACCAGCTTCCATCCACCACATCATTCCATGCAGGTCACCAGTACGGTCCGTGCATGTTACTACGCATGGATGGACTGTGTGTACCTGTGCTCAACACTGCATGTATTAGAACATCAATTCATCACAAATCATCATGATTATATGCCCGCACATACCAAAATGGATGTATAATAAAAGGATTGGTCATCACCCACCAGTAAAAATTGCGTATTTATATTATATTGGCCGGGAAAACATGGAAAACTACCAGTACATGTGATTGACGTTGTAACGGATTGGAGTTATGCTCTCGTCGGATTTCTTGTTTCCACGCTTTTTTGTGGTTCCCCTGGCCAATCCTAGCAATTTTTCACATTGCAAATGTTTTTCTAGTCGGATGTAAAGTAATTTTCAATTGCGTTGTATGTGCTGTGTATTACTGTCCTTAGTAACTCTATGTAAAGTAATTTTAAATTGCGTTGTATGTACTGTGTATTACTGTCCTTAGCAACTGTATGTAAAGTAATTTTCAATTGCGTTGGTAACTCTATGTAAAGTAATTTTCAATTGCGTTGTATGTACTGTGTATTACTGTCCTTAGCAACTGTATGTAAAGTAATTTTCAATTGCGTTGGTAACTCTATGTAAAGTAATTTTAAATTGCGTTGTATGTACTGTGTATTACTGTCCTTAGCAAAAGTAATTTTAAATTGCGTTGTATGTACTGTGTATTACTGTCCTAAGCAACTCAATGTTTCTCATAATTAAAATTGCGTTGTATGTACTGTGTGTTACTGTCCTTAGGAACTCTATGTTTTTCAAGATTAAAAATTATGTTGTATGTATACTGTGTATTACTCATGTTTCTCAATTATCCTCACCAACTTCGTGTAGAAAGAGGAAGACCTAGGAACAGACTTGTACGCCACTATGGAGGTACACCATAGTGCTCCTCTCCCGCACAACTTCCTTGTGCTTGTGGTTGACTCCACACGTTTCACTGGTGTTCATGAAGGCATGCACCTGTCCCAGCAGTACCATATCCAGCTCCTCCTTCTCAAGCTCGGAACAGTCTCGTCGAGAATCTGTCACTTGCATCTCGCTGAATTTTGACACACAAGCTCTACCGCAGGTACACCCATCTATCATGAACTTTGCGATTTCTTCAGTTTCCTTCATGCCTGCTGACTCCACAGTACATGGCACTCGACGATGCTGAGGTGCGTGTGGAGGAGTTGTAGGGCCATCTGAGTCCAAACTACTGCCATCTACATTGAATAAGTTATAATGATGTTTTTGTTAACATAATAGCAAAACTTACTCTCAGGAGGTGATGGTGGCGTGGGACTGTCGGGGGGTGATGGTGACATGGGACTGTATGAGCCAAAGGAGCCAAAAGAAACATCTGAAGAGAAGATAATAGTTTAGATAGGTCTATGTAAATGTATTAGTATAGGTAGCTGTTTATATAATTTTTGTGTGCTATTATATTTTTGTTAACTGTTAAGTAACCTCTAGAGAAGTGAATGCTCTCCTCCAAATCCTCCACTGTTGAGGCCTCATCTTCACTAAAACCCTCTAATTCCTCGGCCTCGAAGGTGACACTGGGTGCTGTGAATTAGTCAAGGGTTACTTCTTGGAGGTTTGCTTGGTCCTCTTCACTAAATAAGTGCAGGTCATTCAGTGCAGTTGCTGCACGCTGTGCTCTGGACATCTCTTAGCTCTTGAAGAATAAAGATGCGAGTGCACCTGCAAGGTTTTGCCTGCGCATGGGGAAATCCCTTCAAGGATTCATTAATAATTGGTATTGAAAAAGCTCGTGAGGTAGCTCTCTTTAAACTGCTCGCTACCTACTATTACAGCTTCGTTGAGGGCCAGAACTTCACAGGCAGGTACAGGAAGGCCTCCGCTTCAAGCTGGTGCAAAAAAATTTGTTGATTGCAGAACTTCACTTTCAACCTTTGTGGCCTAAAGCTTAATTTAATTAGTGCCGCGTTAAGGGGGGTTTTCCTAGGCCCTGTCACATATACAGTAAACTAATGTCTAACATGTAACGACACAATATATGTGTACATGCAGTCGTCCTACGCTTTAAGTGGTTGGCCTAAATCATGCAGCTACGTAGATATTATTCAAAGACTCACATTGGATTGTGTTGTTCTGTTCTCCCTCTGAAGATCATTCTTCCAAGCAGCGGACAGAGTGAGGTGAGACAGTCCACACCAGCAGACTGCATCAAGGACTGCTCTGTGGGTGTGTGTGCATGTGTGTGTGTGTGTTGGGGGGAGATGGAGTACATAATCAATATTGAAATTGCAACAAATTACACGAGTAAACTTGTAGGATATTGTAAATAATGGCTTCTACAGTCCTAATAACTCACCAGTCCATAAAATATTATGGGGAGTTTAGGAACAGCTCGAGGTGCATGTCTCTTGAACACTCCAGCAACTTGGCAAATACTGGTAACTGTGGACAGAGAGAGAGAGAGAGAGTGCAATATTGAACACATGCATTCAAGATAGCGCAGTCATAGCAAATACAAGAAATTAAATGTTGTGTGGAATCCACTTTGAAAGTTTCTTTACAGTGTCAGCTTTTAAGTACCCTGCTTCAGCGAAGCACTACTGTCTAAGAAATGTCAACCCATACACTATCACTAAGATATGAAAGCGAGTTACTTTTTGTTTGAGCAGTGTCTCCAGGAGGAGGATGTGCAGGTCTCCAAGCAGGAGAAGGGAACTGGACAGGAGGGGGGAGGTACGATATATATACTCTGCCTCAATTTATACACAACACAGCACATTCACAAGCTGTACTCAACACTTACAGTGTATCACTATAGTGACCACCACCATGCACATCTATAAAAGTACCCTTAATTATCACACACATCTTTGTACATGATCAGTACACCTAATCTACACAACTTTACTATAACTTTATCCTATACCCCACTACACCCTTAGACTCGCAAGCCACTCCCTTTTCTCTGATTGGACGGGGGCGGGAGAAAAGGGACTTGGGACACATTTTGTGTCTCTACCAGAATTTGGGTAGAGATTATTCATTGATTTTTCCACGTGATCCAAAAATTGCGTGAGGTTAAGTAGAATTGCGTAGCCTGCAAAAGTGATCGCGGGCTTCTTAGCTACAGTTTAAGAATGGATGCTAGTGCTAGAAAAGAGAAGATGATGGAGTAATAACATCATCAGGCATTCAGCTAGGATATAGTCATCTAAGACACCAGCAGAGATTAGCTTGTTTTAGTTTTACGTGATGAGAACTGGCAGCCGAAAGTCATTGGTTGCCTAAAGCTTTTAATAACCTGTACAATACAAGACAGATAATGGCAGACGGCAGCAGTTGAATTGAGAGTAGTCAGACTTGTACAAGCTGTCTTAAATCGCTGCCACTCCTCGGTTCAAAGAAGGACTGCCAAGATTTCTACGTTCATCAGCTGTTCCATGCTAATCCACAAGTTGTGGCACAACAGACACTGGTACAAGGATCTATAAAATCAAAAGGCTGGCTAGATAGATCTGTATACTTGTCTTCTGTGTGTCTTTAGCTTTTGACGCATCAGAATAAATTGGATAATTTGCACGTGACATTAATATTTAATAGCATTCCTGATTTACACAAGCTGTAGCCCAGAGTCACCAGTCCCTTTTCTCCCGCCCCCGTCCAATCAGAGAAAAGGGAGTGGCTTGCGAGTCTACTACACCCTCATCTCCACACATATCACACACCCTCACCCTTCTCCTGCGGCTGTCCCGGCTTGATATAGTGTGAGTCCATACATCCTTCCCTCCTCATTTTGGGGGCCAAGGAACCACACGAGTGCATCTGCATGCTGGTCTGTGCATGTGGGCTGGGTCGTCATAGATATGATGCACCACCCTAAATACAGCCGGTCTATCATTGTCGGACTAGAAGCTGAGGAAGGGGGAGGAAGAACACCTTCTTAAAACACATCAAAGCGTATTACAAATCAAACACAATCTTTCAGGCAGCTGTTTTGGTAGTAACACAGTTGAAAGAGCTGTGCTCAATGTACAACAATATTGATTGATTGCCAAGCAGCAGCTAACAAGGTTAGAGAAAGAGATAGAGAAACTTTGAGCTGTCACTGCTGTACAAGTGAAGTACAAGATGGAGATAAGACAAGGAATTTTGTGGTCACCCACAACTTGGTGATCTGTTACCGTATAGTGGGTAAGTTTCATGGGGTAAAAAATTCGTTCAACTCGAGAAACGATGGTTTTCGTGAGTAAAAATATCGTTTAGTCTTGTTGCCTGCATTGCATTCCTACGTTCCGGTAAGCCACGCCTACGTTAAAATTTCGTGGAGGTCAGCTTGCCCACAAAAATAACAAATATTTGCCCCACGAAAATTACCCGCTATACGGTAGGTACTGTGTTTTGCAAGTTGCTTGTGCACAGTATAAGTCTATAGTACTATATTATGTAGTAAAGTGAATGTGTCTATTCAGCAAAAAAATTTAAATTTACTAGCTAAGCTGTTAGTGTATATGCACATGCAGTACTCTGTTGACACTGAGTCAGGGCCGTAGCCACCAGTCCGGTTAGTCAGGTTTCAACCTGACCACTTTTTCGAGGTGAATAGGCAATGGTCGT
This sequence comes from Halichondria panicea, assembly GCF_963675165.1. NCBI lineage: Eukaryota > Metazoa > Porifera > Demospongiae > Suberitida > Halichondriidae > Halichondria > Halichondria panicea. Next base: position 12,712,676 of record NC_087377.1, on the reverse strand, counting down.
CACTACAGTAAACACATAATGGACAAATTAGTTATATAGAACTGAGCATGCGCAGTAATTAAAACTGTAGTGTGATCAAGACTTTAGTCTATAAGTGTTCAGTTGTACTGCTATGGCTGTCAATGTTGATAGAGAATCCATTCCAAGTCTTCCAGACCAAGCTCACCATCCATCTGATAAATTTGTGTTCCCCAAGCGGTCATTTGGAAAGTCCAAACCGGTTCTGTGCTCTTGCCAAATAAATTGGTTTAAAACTTGGCCGTTTCTCCATTACGATGAGAATGAAGATGTTGTATTCTGTAACATTTGTGTCAGGGCTTTAAACGAGCATGCTGACTATAAAAAGGCGTGCCCAGGACAGCTCCGACCGGATGCAACGGGAAAATGGCGAAAATGAAAAAATGAATTTACTTGAGTCTTGCAAAAAGACGCCCTTGACAGTATAATGCACATTCTTCACATTCTTACGGTCTTCTTTTGATACGCCTTCTTCCGCGCTCTCACGAGATAGTAGACATGACATAAACTTAAAACAAAAAATGGCTGTCAAAAGTTTATTTTTAAGAAGTGTTCTCAACCTCAGAAGAAGCCTACTGGGGTCCACAGGAGCTTTGGTTCGAGACTGAAGATACCAAGCAGGTCTTTGTTGATAGAATTGACAGTGCTAAGCGTTTAATTTTCTTGCTGCCAGAGGTTCATTGGCCTTGGAAAACATGAAGATTTGCAAACTGATGTTGTTGTTGAAGAAGGTAAATAGTCTAGTCTATAGTATAAAAGTAAGTAGTATATAGTATACAGTAATGTGACTTTATCAACCTACGAGTGCTTTTTAACATTAACATTTCATTTTACATGGATAAAGTAACGAAGTGAAGTGTTGAAAGTCTGTAGGGCCAGGGAACACCTAGTGGGTTCGGGTATCGTCCAAGCACCTCCTGAAGAACGGAAATTGATTGTACTACTATTGTAAGTTTTAAATATCGCACGGTGTTGTGGCTGTGGTGAAGTGTGGGGGACTAGTGACAAAATGGACGGGTGTTTTTTCTGTTCAATTACTAGTGGGTCATCATGCTCATAGCCACTATGACATTTGTATAATAACCTTCATACATATATAGAGTCATTATTATTAATAACGTTCATCTTTTCTCAGGTCGCTTTGAAAGACTACCATCGCTTGTTGACAGGACAGTGTTCTTGGTATCAACCTCTGTATATAGAAAATGTAAGTCTTATTACTGTATCAAGCAATAATTATATCGTTACCTCTCTGGCCTCTTTTCTGGAGGAAGACTCACTGCTAGGGGTTGGTAGTTCTATTATTCATTCCCACATTATTCCACATCCCATGTACTCGCAACTTTCATCAGGCCTACAGATGTTTATACTACTGATCGACTGACCTGTATTTCCAAAACCTGCCTATTATTCTCACTAATGTTCCCATGATACCAGCATAAATCTTCCCCAAAATTATGCCAGCACTACCAACCCCTACCCGGGAGAGCTCTCACTTGTTTGCACCCCACTCTACAACTCTAAATGATAGCAAACATTTGTTTGATATACTGACATTAATTAATGCTGATATAAATTCTTTTTCAGAATCAATTTCGCCAAATTTCTACAATGCACAATGGCGTAGTCTCAAGTCTCAATGCCGTCTATTTATATGCAAGAAAGCAAGGAAAACTCTTTGGAAGAGTTCACTGGAGTAATGCTCACTGTAGCTAACCTGGAGCTGTATAGACATAGCCTTTTACTGTACCTACAGACCTACCTAAGCATTATTTATTTGTCAGCCATAATCATAAATTTTTATTTTTGTCTTTAGATTCTGGTAAAGAAGAAAACCCACCAGGAATGTATTCCCCTCCCTTCTGTGTATTTTTTTAGTGTTCACGGTGTGTATGAATGGGTTCTGAGCGCTTTTGCGCAAGAGAAAAAAGCAGCTTGTTACTAAGGCTTGAATTAAATTTTCGGGGTCAAAGGTCGCGTCCTGGGCTCTTTTTATACTCAAAACTCGCTCCGGGATCAGGAAGTTGCTAATCCGGTAATTAAAGCCAACATGCTCGTTTAAAACTAAACAGAATCAAGTCCAGCAACAGTTTTTCAAGTGCATTCGTAAGTGTAATTAATTATGTATACATTATAAATTATCAAAATTTGTGCAATAATTGAAAAAACACACAACTGCACTGTCAATCCTGTGTACAACCTACTGGTTGTACTAATAATTATAGCCATCAAATTGCATGTTTGGTATAATTATAGTGCAGATCATTGCAGTTGTGCATAGTATATATCATTATACTAGTAGCCCAGAATCCAGCAATCTGATTGGTCAGTACAGGGTTTATATTTCCCATATTAACCTGTAAATTCTCATATAAACCTGTAATTTTCATGTTCACAACAACCATTCATTATTAATTTTTGTGTTTTTCAAACATGTTTTTTGTATATTGTATTATAAAAAACAATGAGAAGTAACTGTTTTGTTTTGGTAATGATAAAAAATTATAATGTTCAGTCGCTGTTAATACGTTGGTTGTTGGATGTAGGCATATAGAGAGATTGATGGTATAACGTTGCAGGCACTAAAGTTAAAGTTTGGAGGCATAAATTGACAGCAGTTGGTTTGTGAGTTTTGTTGCACTGCCATCTGTGAGTGATCAGTGTGTGCCAGTATGTTAATTGGCTTTACGTTGAGGATGTCTGAAACTGACTTCTTTTGACACTCAGAAGTTCTCTTGTAGCTGCGAACTCCTTCCAAGCTTCGGTGTCCAGTTGTTTCCATTATCATTTGTTCGTCCACTCCAGCGTTGTAGAGTCTAGTAGCAGCAGTTGCACGGAGTATGTATTAGAGGTTCAGCCTTCTTTTGTGACCCTAGTCCAGCTCTCTGCAAGCGCTTCATTTCGGAGTCTAGGCACACTCGAAAGTCAGCAAAACAAGCATCCTTGAACAGGTCAATCCCGGGATTTCCATTCTAATTATTCACCTTATGCAGATATCACTATCCAAACTGTACACTGCACCTGCCGTGATAAGAGGCCTGCAGACACTTTGCTTCATTCGCTTTGAGTTAGGTAGAGAAGATTGTGCAGGTTCTGTTGGCTTGTCCAGCTCCTCCTCCTTTCTTTGTTCTGTAGAAAGAGTAGCCAGCTCCGCCTCCACATTTAGAGGGCGGGGTCTATGGGCTCGGTCATTATTATGCCGAGTACTTCTTCAGAAAAGAGCTTGTCTAGGCCTAGGTCTTTGTCCGCGTCCATTCTTTCGGTTAGTTTTTGAAATGAACCTAGCAACTAAACTCGTTAGATACTGTTTAGTCGGTATCTATGGGAATTATAAGCCCGCAGGCACTCGTAGTACCCTCGCTTCGCTCGGGATACTACAGCAGGCCTTTGGGCTTATAATTCCCATAGATACCTCCTAAACAGTATCTAACTATTATTTATATCCTAGTAATTATTTTCCACTTTCATCATTGACTGTATATACGTATCATTTTTATACTGATTTTAATCAGGTCACAAGGGGTTTCTCCAACTGGAAAGACGCTACTGTCAGCTTCAAGAAACACAGTCAGTCCAAAGCTCACAACGAATCTGTACAAGTTGTTGTAACACTGCCTAAGACTACGAAGGATATTGGGGAGCTACTGAGCACAGAACATCGAGCCGAGAAGGAGATGGCAAGGGATATGCTGCGTATGATTTTATCAAGTGTTCGCTTTCTTGCTATAGACAAGGATTAGCCCTGCGTGGCAATTGTAGTGATGCATCAGCTAACTTGATCCAGTTGTTACGTTTGAGGGCTGAATGTAAGCCCAAATTACTCTAGTGGCTAGATAAGAGCGCCTGTAAACATACTGCTCCTGAAAATCAGAATGAAATGCTTAAATTAATGTCCCACCGTGTGCTGAGAAGCATCCTTGAAGACATCCACTCTTCTCCGTTCCTTGCTGTAATGGTTGATGAGGCCACTGACAAGTCTAACAAAGAGCAGCTGACATTAGTTGTGAGGTGGGTAAATGAAGATTTCACGGTGTCGGAAGAATTTCTTGGATTATACTGCCTGCATGTCTGCAATTGACGCACATGCAGAGTATTGTTGATGTAATGAAGGATGCCTTTTTGCGGTTCCAGATTCCTGTAGCAAAGCTCCGTGGTCAATGTTATGATGGATGTAGCACTATGGCTGGTGCTAAAGGTGGTGTAGCTGCGAAAATAGCAGGAATTGAACCCCGAGCTGTATTCACACACTGTTTTGGGCATGCACTCAATCTTGGTGTCAGTGACACCATCAAGCAATCACCTGCTATGAAGGACTGCCTAGACACTTGTTTTGAGTTGGTGAAGTTGATCAAGTTCTCCCCAAAGAGAGAGGCAATGCTGCGTACCCTAAAGGAGGAGATTGGCAGTGACGCTCCTAGTGTACGAACCCTTTGCCCAACAAGGTGGACTGTACGAGCTGGGTCTCTTGCTAGTATAATCGCCAACTATGACAACATTAGGCTGCTTTGGGAAGCTGCATGCGACTTCTGATACCGAGATGAAGGCAAGGATTCAAGGTGTAGATAGTCAGATGCAGACTTTCAGGTTTCTGTTCTGTATTAATTTGTCAGAAATGATTCTGAGGCACACGGACAGGCTTAGCCAAACCTTGCAGGAACCCAAGCTCTCTAGTGTTGAAGGCCATGGAGTAGCCACTCTCACTACAAAGACCCTAGAAAGCTTATGTACAGACGACCACTTCGACTTATTCTGGGAAAAGATTAAACTCTCAAGAGACAGCTTGGATGTGGACGAACCACAGCTGGCGAGGAGACGTAAGGTGCCCAGGCGATTTGAGCAAGGTAGTGCTCCTGCTGAGTATGCATTGACTCCAAAAGATGAGTATCGGCGGGTATATTTCGAGGCTCTTGACCTTGCTGTGACAAGTATCCGAAGTAGATTTGATCAAAAAGGTTTCAAAATTTTCTCTAACTTGGAACAGCTTCTATTGAAGGCTTGTGGCAGGCAAAGTTTAAAAGATGAGCTGGATGCAGTGTGCATATTTTTTTACAATGACTTCAATAGAGAAGAGTTGGAATCAGAGTTCTTAACATTCAGTGAACTCTATCAATCAGTTGCTCAAGATGACGTACCATCAGTCGCTAGTATCAAAGCTGCACTTCTTACCTTAGTAGTAATAAGCATTGTTGGCATGCTGACTAAGATCTACAACTTTTTGGTTGACCACAGATAACCTTATAAGGAACGCTCACCGCAAAACGCTTTTTGGGGATATTGCAAAAATTCTGCAAAACCCTGTACGATAGTCACAGTACAACACAAAATATTCTATGGAATCCACTTTGAAAGTTTCTTACAGTGTAATCTTTTGAGGACATTACTCTGTTTCAGTGAAGCACTATATATATAGCTGGTGTCTAAGAAATGTCAACCCATATAATTATACTATGAGCTACTTTCATATCTTACTCCAGGAGGTTGATGTGTTGAGGGTTGCGTCTGTGTCGTAGTGTCTCAGCACAGAGGGGGAGGAGGGAGGACACTCGGTCACCACACCCACTAACACCACTCAGCTCTTTAAGCAGGAGAAGAAACCTGGAGGGGGCTACAAGATTAAAAGTCACGCTACTCTCCGCATACATCTGATACACATGCAGTATGCCTACGTTTGATACTCTCTCTCTCTTGATTATACTCTGCCTCAATTTACATCACACAACACATTCACAAGCTGTACTCAACACTTGGACACTTGTGTATCACAAGTGACCACCACATTTATACCACATGCACATCTACAAAAGTACGCACATCTTTGTACATGATCAGTACACCTAATCTACACAACATCATCATACCTTTATCCGATACCCCACTACACCCTCCAATCACATAGCATATCCACACAAATAACACCCCTCAATCTCTCCCACGGCTCTCCTGGCTTGCGATAATGTAAGTCCATACATCTTCCTCATTTTGGGGTCACTGAACCACATAAATACATCTGCTCGTCTGTCACGGTGGATCGGGTCGTCATGGATACAATGTACCACCCTGCAAATACAGCTGGTCCAGCATCAATACTAGATGAGCTAAGAGAGAGGATGAACAATATAAGACGCTATAATTATAGGCTTGACCAATTATGCTAACATAGTAAGGAGGACATACACTCATAATAATTATAATCTGATCGTAATTCTAGAATAATACGCCTAGGATGCATATAGATATAATTAAAGATGTGGTTAGGGGGAGGGATTTCAATATCTATTCTAGAATTACAATGTCACGGTATGAAATCAGACCAAGGCACGTAGGCCGGAAAAATTATTACTCCTGCCACCGTCAGCTGCATCAAAAATATTTTTGCCAATTCTTTTTCTGATAGACAAATTTTTTAGCAAAGGCCCGTAAAAAGAAATTTTCGCAGGTGTAAATTTTTGCGTGTTCTAATATTTGCGTTTCAATGCAAGTAAACCACACCCACCATAACTTTGTATGTGAAATACCTGTGCGTGGGAGTTTATCCCAGTATTAATTTTTGCGTTAACTGTTCTGCCTTCGAAAAAGTGAAATTTTGCATCTTACGACATTTACCGCTATATACGGTACTGCATGACAAGGGCGTATAAAAAGAGAGAGGGCATACAACAGTTGCGAGCAAAAACTATGTAGTTAAAAATGTGTGTATACAGTACATAATGATATATAGTATATCCAGTCTGTGGCTTTAGTTTTTGCTTGCACGTAAGGTTGATAGATTGCATGCCCTCTCTCTCTCTTTTTGTGCGCCCGCCATTGATACTGTCTAGGCACTGATAAATTATGCTCGGAATAATTTTAGCATAATAGGTATCTAGGCATCAATGTTCAATTTTGGTAAAGATCATTATGCTAAGTTTTGCATAACCAGGTTATCACGGCAAAAAATGGTGGAGGTGAATAATTAATATGGATCAGTTCAAGTCAGCAAGATATAACATAAATGTCTTGTGTCAGTTGTGTGCTGTGTTTATGTCACGTCTATACGTCTTAATTTTGTCTTATTATGCGGTCACATTTTTTAGGAATAATCAAATTTTTATGAGAATAATAGGCATATTTTTTCAAGAATTAAAAATAGAATAATGGGCGAAAAAAAGCAGAATTTATCAGGGCCTTTATAATACTATCTATGAGATAAGAAAACAGGAAGCGTAATTAAAAGAAGCTACAAATATAAAGGAAGTAAACAAGGAGGTTGTCTAGTCAGCAATCACATTGAACTTCTAACTGTCAAGAAATAATTTGAGATGACAATAGATATATTAAAGCTCCTTAGAATTCTCCTGATTTGCTTTCTGGCTGGCTTCAGCACTGGTAAGACTGACTATTCGATTTCCTTATATAAACATTATACTGCATGTTTCTAAAGCACAATATTCAGTGAGTGTGGAGAGACCATGTCTAATGGAAACAGTCACTTTCACCTGCACTGTTGCTGGAAATCTCTTGAGATGGGAACTGTCAGATAGTAGTACTATCGAGATCCTCTCTACCTCTGATCTCAATGTACCCATTGGTGTATCAGGTTACACTGTGACACTGATTGCAGTTGATAACACTACTTTAACATCTACTCTGTCAAGAACAGCAGAGAGTGTGATCACTGTGTCCTGTGTGGGGTTTATGCCTGTAGGTACTATAGGGTCTTCAACAATCCGATTGGTCGGTGAGTTGCAGTTATATAAAGTATCTCGTTGAGTCATATTAACTACAGATCCACCAGGACCACCGTCCACCATCAGACATTCCATTTCAAGCAGCTCAGCCGATGAAGTTAGTATATCTGTACAGTGGAACCCTCCTACTGAGACTGGTGGTAGAGATGACTTCACCTACACAGTGACCATCTCACCTCCGGCCCAGCTCTCTGCTACTATCCTCACATCCACCTCTGTCACAGTGACTGCTCAATACAATGTGGACTACACTGTCAGTGTTGTGGCTACCAACTGTGCTGGGAACAGTACGACAGCTAGGTACAACTTTAGGATTGGTGAGTATTATTATTTTTTACACACAATGTCAACTGATCCTCTTGTGCAGGTGGCTGTCCTGTGTTGACCAACCCCATGAATGGATCCTTTGTACTCTCCAGCAGATTACCAGGATCCACAGTAACCATCCAGTGTGACGCTGGGTATGTATCTGCTGTTACTAGGGTGACATGTGAGGGTACACTAATGTGGAGTCCAGACCCTGACACTATTGAGTGTACATCACTAACCACACCTACTCCCACAACTCGTGAGTTAAACTCTTGGTTGTAAATGCATGAATACAACCTATGTTAATTATTCATTATACACAGCCCCTTATTGTTCAAGTATTGTAAAAGTATTCAAGTATTGTTCAAGTATTGTAAAACCATGGTGGTTGTTGTTCATGAATTTTAATTTTTGTATGTATGTATGTATGTATGTCCCTCCAATAATTTGCACAGCTCCACTATCCCCACCACTTGAACCACCTACAGCTGCTCCTTGTAATTGTAATTGTAATTGTGCCAGCCTATCTGATGGGAGTCGATTTGATGCAGCTGTCTCCACCAGTGTGGTTGTCACGGCAATTCTATTCACGATAATAGGATTATTTGTGGGACTCTTGATAATGTATTTGTTCATGCATAAGAAGAATGTGTACTCCCCGTCACCTAAAGAGCGAGCTAACGTAAGACCCACTGTACTAGCTGGTCCTGTTTATGAGGAGGTGTCACCCAAAGAGGAGATTGAACTTAACACTAACCAAGCGTACGGACCTGTAGGACTGTGAAACTTCTGGTAATTTTCATCAACAGTTAATTAATGTAGATGTACATATAGCACTACATCCATTCATTATCAACAACTTAAGAGCAATTAATGTAAACAATAACGTTGTTCATTAAAAAGCCACTATAGTCTACATGTTTTGTATCAAAAGTAGTAAATTCAAAGAAGTTATAATAATTATTATTATTATGCAGCCAATATGTAAATAATAGAAGCATGTGGCATAAAGTCAGGCAGCTGTATAAAGATTATAACTAAATAAAAGACATTGTTTAGTGTCTACAATGGGGTTTTAGAAGCCTCGGAATCCTAAAGGCACTGCCTGAGTGCAGTAAGGGTGGTACAACAAGTGCCTGGGGTGTTTCCCATGGACACCAACAAAAGTGTGTCAAACTCACTTAGATACTAGTATGCGTGCGCAATCTCTCTTACACGGCTTCTACAGAAACCGTGATAAAAGCAAGCATAAAGTAAAAGCTGTGAACGCTATGTCAAACCTTCAAAGAAACTCCAACGTGCAACTATTAAAACAGCCACTCCCACTCTCTGTATGTAGTACACGATTACCACCTCTGAGGTACTTCTCACATGTAGATCATATAAAAGTTAGACACTGTTTTGGAGGTGTCTATATGCATGGGATATAGAAAGAAGCCCAAAGTCACTGTTTTAGTATCCCGAGCTTGACAAGTGGCTGAGGGCTTTTAAATCACATAAACACTGACAAAACGATGTCTCTAGATACTAGTGCGCATGTGCAAACCTTGACTACAATACAGCAAGTTTACTTTGCTTGACAACAGCTAGGATACTTAAGTTGCAGGTATATACTAATTAAGTCCCACAGTATACCTCCTCTGAGGCACTTCTCCATGTATTTCCCATGTACAGTTAGGTACGTCTTATCTAACGTCTAATATGCATACACATACAAAGCAATCCTGAATGACATTTGACAGTTGTCCTATAAGCTTTGAGTTGTTGGCCTAAGTCATAAGCCTAAGTCATGTAGCTACGTATATATACAGATATTATTCAAAGACTCACATTGGATTGTGTTGTTCTATTCTCTCTCCGAGGATCATCCTCCCCAGCAGCTGACAGAGTGAGATGAAACAGTACACTCAAGGGGAGAGTGCACCAGGCATTGTCACTGTTCTGTGGGGGGAGTATGCAGATATCTTGAATAGCTTAAGTGTAGGACAGAGAAGCATTGAAAACACTCAAAGAATTAAGTTGGATATACACGTAGTCACAGTACAATTTACGAAAATGTTAATTATGTGGAATCTACTTAGAAAGTTTCTTAAAGTACGTGTCAGCTTTTGAGAAAATTTAGGTGATCTAGCTGGCTAACCCAACCTATTGATAGTACAACATACATTAGAAAGTTGAATGTTATTGTTTCGACTTGTTTCATGTGTAGTAAGTGTACCGAATTGCTGACTTGACCATAGCATCGCTTTTTCATCTGGAGAAATAGGCTCAGCTTGCTTCAAAGATGTACATACCTGTACTAGTACCTAAGCCAGATCCATATAATTGTTTCATCAAAGGTGCTTCGAATATCATAGCTTTCCAAAAGAGCAAACCAGATACTCATTGCCATATAGTTTGCGCACAAAGTTTCCCATCCAGTAAGCCAGATCAGCTGGAGGCATATCCAGTAGTGGAATCGGGACTGTTGGTCAGCAGGAGAAATATAAGTCGAGAACATGCCCAGTCAGTCCAGATAGCTTTAGATCGTATCTCCTTCTCCTTTGCATCAGTTACTGGATCTACAAACCTACTAAAACTTGCTATTACGTCTAGCTAGCTAGCTAGCCACCAGCAACTGATTTAAAATGTAGCTATATCTAGCTGCCACGAGGCTAGAGCTCACGTGACAGCACTAAATCCTTTAGAACACACCTAGCCAAGTCACGTGTTTTAATGCCACGCAGAATAAAACACTTAATCTTGGCTAGGTGTGTTCTAAATAATACTTAGAGAGCATTGGGTCACTACCACAGGACGTCTGACATGTGTGTACGAATAATTACAAGTGCTAGTGTATTTTTTGGCCCGGACATTATCTCACAATGACATCAATGCACTGAACTTATAGTGATTCGTACACGCAAGTCGGACCTCCTTTGGGGTCATACTGCACTGTAAAAACAAGTGGGTTGTTTTAACACTGACACGCGTGTCATTTGATTGTCCCTCCAAATGACATGCTACACGTATGTCAAATTGAAGGTGTGTTGATTTGACCCACTTCTAGCGGGTCATTTTGGCACGTGTTATTAATCATTCCAATTAACGCCATTTCAATAATAAACAATAATAACGAGTCTATAGTAACTGAAAATGAAACAGAAGTGTTTGCAAAACTTGCATGCATGCATCCATTCCATTATAAGTGTTTACTATACAGTCCTTTAGTCCTTTGAACTTGTACTTCACACCTAAAATAATGGTGAAAAAAATATTATAAGTTGTGAACGCATTGTATGAAATTACATACCTATTTCGGACCAGTATTAAGATTCAGACAGCTAGCGCTCACTTGGAGGGTGGTTAGGAAGGCCTATACCTGCAGAAGAATAATTATGCTGATGAGCTACAATAATAGTACACTCAAATTTGTGTAAATGCCTTGACAACGGCTAGAAAAAAGAAACAGACCGCAAAAATTAAGTTTGAGGATAGTTAAGAGGGCCTACATGTAGAATAATAGCATACAAATCCAATGTGTGTATGTGTTGTGGCAAAAAATGTGGTAAAACTTGTATGTATGGTTTTAGGAAACGTACCTCAAATTTGTGCCCTGACAGGGACCAGTATTAAGATTCAGACAGCTAGCTCACTTGGAGGGTGGTTAGGATGGCCTACCTGCAGAATAATAACTCTGAATAATTATGCTGATGACAATAATAAGTACACTCAAATTTGTATAAATGCCTTGACAACAGCTAGAAAAAAGAATCAGACCTCACAAATAAATGTTAGAGCAGTTTGAGGATAGTGTTAAGAGGGCCTACATGTAGAATAATAGCATACAAATCCAATGTGTGTATGTGTTGTGGTGGTAAAACTTGTATGTATTAATTGATAGGAAACGTACCTTTGAGCCCTCTGTTTCGTACACTATCACAATCGAAGGAGTCTGCCATTGTTGAGAAAGGAGAATTACTGACTCATCAGCCAAAAAAACAAGTAGAGTCTATCAATTCTGCAATAATTACATATTAATAGTCTTTTTAATAGAGAATATAAACCTACCACTGAAAAACTGGGTAGTTTCAGAGTTGAGGGTGGTTCCAGCAGTTCAATTCTTTGAAGTGAACAGTTGTCTCGACTGTACTGTACTATACTTGGTTGAACTAACTAGCTAGCTACCATTTAAACAGTCTTAATGCCTTTATTTACTATGTCACATTTGTTGCCTGGGCCAGGGGGACATATGAAGTATGATTTTTACAAGTGATTGTGTTATCACTTGTAACAATCATGTTTATATGTAATGTACATAAGAAACGACACATGTGTAATGGGTCGTTTTCAGTGGGTCAAAATGACATACTTTTAACTGTGATAAACCTTTCTAGAGGGTAAATAACACACTTTAAGAGTTTGGCACATGTGTAACACGCTACACGCGTGCTATAATGGCACATCTCTTTTTACAGTGTGAATGATACAACGAGTATCCTTTTATCACCCATCTCATCAGTTTGAGCAGTGTCTCCAGGAGATTGATGTGTTGAGGGTAGTGTCTGTGTTGTAGTGTCTCAGCACAGAGGGGGAGGAGGGAGGACACTCGGTCACCACACCCACTCACACCACTCAGCTCTCCAAACAGGACAATGAAACTGGAGGGGGGGTACAAGATTAGATTTGGTTAAAACTGCTATTCCGCACAATTAATGCCTTTATTTACTACACAACACCTTCATAAGCTCACTTGAGGATTCTCTTGTATACACATTTTATCTACCACAACATCTACAAAAGCACGTACTCAGGTTGGTTAAGGCCGTTTCACAAATGCAGGCCATGAATGAGGGTGCATTGCTGTCTATTCATTGTCATTGTGTAATGGTTTCATTGTGTACCTTTTTATTCGGGATTCATATTAGATACGTAAATGGATCAGGATGATAACACCGTTGCCATGGTTACTGCATTGTTGTGTACATTAAGGTTACGGTAAAGAGTTGTATACCCACGCAATAGCTTATGCTATGAATATTGTTGATTGTGGTTGATTGTGATTGACAGTTGTGTAAACATGGGTTTTGCACTCAGCACAGTACAGTCATGTGCACAGTAGTGTCCAGAGTTCATTTAATACAGTGTATAACAAGTATTATACCACACTTACGTCACCACAAATTGATCTCATTGGTCAACAGCTGTAGGATATATAGAATATTAGCATACAGCCCCAGGCATGCACAGTTTTTCAAGTTGTTTTTTAGTTTTTTCATTTGTTCAAGAAAGTAAGCAAAGAGAAAAGAGCCATGCTTGACGGTACTAAGACTCAAAGCGACGGCAGAAACACGGAAGGTGCTCTCCAACAAGATGGCTAAGCTTCCATGGGTCCATTGGCGCGGTTTAGATACATTTTATTCAAGAAGAGCTTGCAACTCCAGTAAGGGACGTCGAATGGTCAACGCTTGGACCAAGGAAGCTCTTGAGCATCTGTAGGAGTCAACATGTTGCTCAACTAGCTCTTTGACGGCTGCAAAATCGGGCATAGTCTTGTTCTTTTTTGCAGTCTGCATCGTGATTGAATTGTTGCTAGGGGGAGGTCCTTTTATAGTGCTGCGGTCACGTGGTATAAGTCAGATATGCCACACCTACTCGGAGGATATGCACCCTATATATCCTCCGCTACCGTGGTTACATACCCCTCGGCTCCGCCTCGGAGTAACCACGGTAGCGGAGATATATGGGTGCATATCCTCCTCTTAGGTTATACTTACAGTACAGTGCAGCAAAAGGATGAGTGACAGACTTAGAGCTGATTGTCATATGATTCTGCTACTAAAATTATTATAGGTGAGTTTATAAATAATAGAAGTAACTGTTTGTGATACAAACTCAGAGATGATAAAGTATAAAACTTACACAAAGAACTAGCTACTCCTGCTGTGGGTGCTGTACAGATTCCCTGATCCCTCCATTCCTATGCCTTGGACATGCCAATTCTGGTAAAAGAGCAGAAAAGTAAAACTTCCTCAATTTTGTAAGCTGTAGTCCCCACCACTTAGGGTCTCTGTAGATTCGTTCTACATGTATGTCCTTCGTTGTTCTAACTACAAAGTCACACCAGCTTGTATTTGTACAGTATAGCTGACATTGCACCTGATAATAATACCCATGTTTTCGTTTTAGTTGATATTTGCTCCCTTTCTTTTCCAACCAGAATGTTTTGTTGGAGCAAGCATCATCGATAGTTTCATCGCGTACACTGAAAAACAGTTCTAGTAACCCTGAGGGATTCTCACTGCTCGGATCAGTTACTAGGCCATCAGGAGTGGCAGCTAGCCAGGGATTTACATGAAATACAAACAGTCCACACTGCTGTACTGTAAGGCCAGGATGACAATTGCCATGTTGGTGAGTTATGTACTGAGATGTAGCTGTTGACTCATTTAGTGATCCGTACCGTGTGGCCTCATTGCCTCTGAAAGTAGTGTACAATATTTCTTCAACTTTTTTGCTTTTTTTTGTAGTCTCTCTCATTTTTGCAATACTTCCTACTGTAATTCGTTGTCTTCGTTCCTGTCTCCATTGATCACTATCAGATTGTTCTCTAGTACTCCCTTCAATTTCTTTGACTCTTTTCTCAGAAACTTTGACTCTTCATTCGTAGTAACTCTCAACCATGATCTGCAGCTGGGCAGGAGAAACATCTACTGTAGTATCATCAGGTGAAATGCCGTCGTCATGTCGGTCATATGCCTTTCGAGCTGCTGGTGTGTCATCTAGTTTTAAATATTTACTTTTCCTTCGTTGCTCTTTGGCTGGGCCTGTTGCCTTTCGTTTTTTATCTTTTGCCAAACTGTTAGTAATAGATGCTGTCACGTCAGTAAAAACTTTGTTTGGAGAAGCCTGGGTAACCCTTCTCCAGACATCAGGTCCCCACTCTGGACCAAGGTTTTGGCGTAAACCAGCCCCCATACATCGATGGTCCCACGATCCACTTTGTGATCGGTTTATGACCTTCCCGCCATCAAATTTACTGCATCCAGCACTCAGCTAGGTTAGTCGTTGCATTTCCTATTAGTTGATGTGCCTTTCCTGCAAGCCTTGCTAGTATTACTTGGATGTCATGGAACATTTTTGGATCAACATTCTGTGGTATGAGTTCCCCTTGTCTGATTTCCTTTTCCACACTTGGGTTGTCGTCTTCCAGTGTGTCACTCCACATCGTTCTGTAAAGAATACACGTAAAATGAAATACAAATGGTACATCATGTATATGCATCAGTTAACTGTGCTAGGGTGGGTAGATTTGGTAAAGACTTCAGACCAGATAAGCAACAATCACACAAGTGTCACTGTAGGTATAGGTGTGGTTGTCTCTCCTCTGTGAACATACACAACAAGAATACACGTAAAATGAAATACAAATGGTACAATCATGTATATGCATCAGTTAACTGTGCTAGGGTGGGTAGATTTGGTAAAGACTTCAGACCAGATAAGCAACAATCACACAAGTGTCACTGTAGGTATAGGTGTGGTTGTCTCTCCTCTGTGGACATACACAACTGGAAGGGATTCAGAGAATAAAATGTCTCATGCTTGATAAAGGGAACTTCCATGCAGGTCTTTTGTATATCGAAGAAGTATGTACCAAAGTACATGTATGTTAGAATGAATGGATTGTACACCGTCTCACTTTTAGTATACTCATTACCACTAACATGCCAATCACTTCCAACATAGATAAAGGAAAGGGATTGGAAATGGAAGCGGTACAATCCATGTTTCCCCGTGGTTTAACCGAGGCTGTTATTTTACATGCAGTGGTGTAGCCAGGATTTTGAATTTTGGATTGGGAAGGGCAGGGCTCAAATTATTGAAGCATAGACGCTGAAACTTATTCACTAAAAAAAGGTCATCACTTTTCCTCAGCAGTAAGCATGCGCATCAGATGGCCCTGCCCACATATCCATTACATGACATCATTCTAGTAACTATGCGCATACAGTACTGCAGAATAGATCGACAGATTACAGTTTCAAGCTAGCCCCGTCAGTCCCCTCTGCCTACCCCACTGACATGAAGAAAATTAATTGCAACAGACTAGAACCAGTCACTATATAGTGTCTGTGAGGGCGAGTAGCGTTGTTAGAGGTGCTGTATTGATGTTATATAGAGGACCTTTGGATGCAAGTCAGAGTAAAACCCCAAATACCATGTTTTGTGTCTTGGGTGAGATCCAGAGGGGGCAATTTTCTGCCAGCCAATCTTAATCCAGCTAAAGGAGATGTAGTGCTTAAAACCTGATGCTGTTATAAGACGCACTTACCTCCCAATAACAGCACAAAGCACTGGTACAATACCTGCCTGAATGCCTGAATGATCGTCTCTTATAGCAGAGTTTTAAGTCAACGCTATCGTTTCCACTAATTAAAAAGTGAAACACAGATGAGATCAAGGGCATTCTAATCACAAGCATCAAGTCTATGTATGTTAGCACGTGATCCGCTTCTGTTTCTAATCCCTTTAATAATCTATGCTTCTAACAGTGACTGCATACTCACCAGCCTCACAAATAGTCAAGAGTTTCTGAGAGATCTCATTGAGATGATCCGCCAGCTCCAGCAACTCTTCATCCTTCACAAAACAGACGGTAAAGATCCACTACACAATAAACATCAAGTGAGACAAGGGTACTAGCTCTGATAAAGGGTCATGCAATCTACAACTATTATTTGAAGTAATTATTAGTATTAATTTAAGG
This sequence comes from Halichondria panicea, assembly GCF_963675165.1. Taxonomy (NCBI): domain Eukaryota; kingdom Metazoa; phylum Porifera; class Demospongiae; order Suberitida; family Halichondriidae; genus Halichondria; species Halichondria panicea. Next base: position 12,695,873 of record NC_087377.1, on the reverse strand, counting down.
GTCACAGTAGAAAAAGACATAGCTTGCAGCTAGAGTATAGTCTACTGCTTTTTTCACTCCAGCATGATGTTTAGTTAACACTCGTACCAAGTTAAATCAACTTCTCTAATCTTGTCTAGATCTAGTTGATTGGTAAAGAGTGTTAACTAAATATAATAATTATGTCATATCATATGATATGACATTGTTTACAGTTGGAACTTAGCTTAGTTAAATCATAGAGCTAGATGTAGCTCTGTGATAATGTCTTGGCCTAATTTCCTATTTTTTACTTTTGCTTTATAGACACACAGCTACAGGTGAGTCCAATACAGCATCTAAAATATATAATTATACTAGATCTCCATACCGTTAACTTCAACAGAGGCCTCTCTGGTGTCCAACAGCAGTGCTGCATGTCCTGGAGAGGCAGTTCTGTTCACATGCTCTGTGCCTGGTGATATGTCTAGTGTACTGAGATGGCAAGTCGAACCTCCAGCAGAGTCTGGGTTAATGACTATGCAAAGTACACCCTTCATTGGCCTCTCTAGTTGGTCGAAGGGACACATTTGGGTTTAGAGTGATCATGTTTGAGGCTGTTCTTGTGAGCAGTGACGGAGTAAACCTGACTTCTACTCTCATCAACCTCAGTGAAGTGTCTGTACTGGATGGAAGCATTGTGACCTGCACTTTAAATGGTATTACAGTTGTTGAACTACAGCAGACAATATTGGTTGCTGATGAGGAGCTATCTTTACTAATCTAGCACAGTCTCTTATTGATGTCACACACAGGTAATCCAACCTCTCCACTAAACCCAAGAATACCCTCCACTCTAAATCAACCCAGTTCCTCTGATATCACTCTGGACTGGGAGGCTCCCTCCTCTACTAGTGGTGTGTCTATCAGGTATGCCCTCATCATCTCCCCAACATCTCTCTCCGGGTCACCAGTCACTGTGGACACCACCTTAGCACAAATCACTGTCTCCTACACAACATTATATACAATGTGACTATCAGAGCTGACAACTGTGCTGGAATGAATGAAACTAGAATTGTAAATCTGAGTATAAGCTCATTAAACGTCATGTACATTATATATCTGTGCTCCTTCTCTTACAGTTGTGTGCCCCACACCGTCTACTGCTGCTGGTGTGACCATCACCAACACACCTCCTGTCACTATTGGTGGATCTATGCTCACCTTCACTTACAGTGGAGACAATGAAGTGAGAACCTCAACATGTGGCAGTAGTGGATGGTCTCCTGACCCTGGGACCTTTGACTGCAGCAGTCCGATTACAGGTATATAATCTTAATCATAAATTTGTACATGCTTCTTTTCATTGGTGTCCTTATTAGATCCCCCAGTCACCTGTGGCTCTCCTAATGCACCATCCAGAGGTAGTGTGGACATCAGTGGTGGGACACCACTCTTCTCACTGGGTTCAGAGGTCACCTATCGCTGTGACGAGGGACTGTTCCCCTTTGATGTGAAGACCAGCACATGCACTGATGTGTGGGGTAGGGGAGAGTGGGTGGAGAATCCTGGGAGCTTGATGTGCAGGGAGAGACCAGGTGAAATGTAGTTGATCAGAACAAAATTTTCCTGCGAAAAAATAATTTCTGTCTGTATATATATATGTAATAATATTACCTATTAAACAATGGACACAAAAGTGTTTTGGAGCAAACGTTAACCTGTGCTATTGTAAATAATGTCTTCTATACAGCGTTGGAGCAACATTATTGAACACACTCAAAGAAAATGGATAACGAAACAGAAAGAGAGTATTAGAACAACATTGAACACATGCATGCACTCAATAAATGTAGCGTAGTCACAGTGCAACACAAATACAAGCAATTAAATGTACTGTGGAATCCACTACTCTGTTTCAGTGAAGTCTAAGAAATTTCAACCCACACACTATCACTATAAAACAACTGGAGAGCTAGCTACTTTCATACATCTACTCATCTCACCAGTTTGAGCAGTGTCTCCAGAAGGTTGATGTGTTTAGGGTAGTGTCTGTGTTGTAGTGTCTCAGCACAGAGGGGGGGAGGGAGGACATTCGGTCACCACACCCACTTACACTACTTAGCTCTCCAGCAGGAGAAGGAACTGGAGGGGGTGTACAATGGGTTAAAACTACCATTATTACTATACGTACTCTACCTCAATGAACAATACACAACATATTCACAAGCTGTACACAACACTTGTGTCACTGGCTGATACAGTGACCACACCACATTTATCTACCTACTATACAGCACATCTACAAAAGTGCACCTAATCCACATGTCACATCAACATACCCCATACCACACTCAATCTCATCTCCACACACAACATGCACACACTCTCACCCCTCACTCTTCTCCCACGGCTCGTGATAGTGTGAGTGTATATATCCTCCCCTCCTCATTTGGGAGCCAGTGAACCACACGAGTACATCTGCTGGTCTGTATGAGTCGGGATACGATGTACCATCCCAAATACAGACGGTCCAGGATCAATACCACAGGAGCTGAGGAAGGGGGAGGATGAACAATAGTAAAACAATTCAATCGTAAACACAATCATCAATAGCTAAGCGTATTACATCTTTCAGAAAGCTGTTGAGGTAGTAACACAGTCGAAAGAGCTTTCAGCGCTCAATGTACAACAATATTGAAAGCCAAGCAGCAGCTCACAAGGTTAGAGAAAGAGACAGAGAAACTTTGAGTGATGTAGAGTAACTAACCGATCTTCGCCAGATACCTATAATCGGCGGCTATTGCTCGAAGCACAAGACGATTTTGCACAAAACTAACTACATGGACCTACAGATGAGTAAGAAAGTAACTGCTCCCAAAAATTTGGAAAGAATAACTCGCTTGCGGACGGAGTGGTGGTCATGAGAAGTGAGCTGCCGAATTCATCAATTGTTGTCAGTGAGACATCTATCTCTGTCTTTGCACGCTTACTAAGTACTGACGTGCCTAGCTGGGTGGGGCTCGATCTGCAGCTAACGCTGCTTTGCCTGCAAGTAGTGCTCACTAGTTAGAGCTGTGCCACGAAGCACTGAGCCCCACCCAGCTAGGCATGACACAACATATAATGCTGATTCAGCAACAATTGTGCACAGTCAGCAATAATTAAAGGATTAGCCTCGATTCCAGGCCGCACTGAAGATTATGTGCATAATTATTGCTGATCAGCATTATTTTTTGCAAAATATTCGTTATGCCTAGCTGGTAGTCTCGCACAGCCAGCCCCGGATGTTTTCTATTTGAACGCTAGGTCGATAACTGGGTCTGGTGAACTTCCTATGTACAAGTTGTGTCCGACACGCCGAAGATTTCTCGGCGTGTTAACCGCTGCGGTCAACTGGAGGCAAAAAGAAGGAAAGATAGTTATGCAAAGCAGCCTCTTGTTGCCCAACTTGCTACAGTTTCTAGCTAAATGCAACTGACAATAATGGCTTATTTATGCCCTAAGACTATCCCAGAAGATCACAAAGAGAGAGAAGTTCCATGGGTAACTAGTTGTACAGAAGCAAGAGCTGAGTTGTAGATAATTAGCTTCAAGGATGTCTCCTACTAGTACTACATCTATACTAGCCTCGAACCAAGCCCAACGTAAAATTGGGCCTGGAAGGGATTGCATGCGCATGCGTCAAATATTCTTAGCGGTTAAATCTCCGGAGTAAGTGTTCAGCTGATAATACGTGGTGAAAACTAGCCTCGAGACCAGGCCCATTATCGGCCTGGTCTCGAGGCTAGATGAAAACTGGAGCTAGCTCACAGAATGGCTTCTGGCAGAAGTTCTACTTACAGACTTTGTTCCTCAACTACATCTAGGAAGTATTTATTTGGTTTGTTTACTCCTTTAGGAGAAAATGTAGAAGAAGAAGATAACGATAATGACACATAATTATTAACTCGTGTATTTGTAATCACAGACCATTAAATTTTCTATTAACAATTCAACACACCAACTGTTCACAATGTCTTCACCATTCAACATCAAATCCTACAGGGTCAATCTTGTGCTAGAACTAGAATTAATTGCGCACACACATCGCAACAGAGTAGCGGGTCTACAGATTTTGGGATTGAGCTCATACCAAAGTAACCGACAAGTTGAGAACGCCTGCAATTCTTGTCATTTTCGAGATAGGATCGAACAGCCAATGTCTCAACACATGGCAAGGATTACTCAAGTCCTTTCTTGAAGGAGCATCTATTGGCTTCCAGTAGATAACAGATGTAGCATGATCACCTGAACGTCCTGAGCGGCCACTTTCTTGAAAGTAATCGTCAATACTACTTGGTGCTCCATAGTGTACAATATAATGGTTCAAGTTCACAAAGTTCACTCCCATGCCTAAAGCAACAGTGGCAAATACAACTCGAACAGTACCACAAGCTTGCGACATACTTGATATTATATGATCCTTGATGTGATCAGTAGTTTGAGCATGGAACATACATAACAGTCGATTCATACTAATTTTGGGAGCATCAGGGGGGTAATAACTATTGTCCCCAAGTGTTCTATGAAAATACTGGTATAAATCAGCACACACCTTCTTTGTACGGCAATATACAATAGTTCAAGTTGCTTTGATTTTGGGAGTTTTTAGTAATGAGACAATGGAGGCAAAATCAGACTCAATAGTGTTGCGCCTTCTTATACTTCATAATATATGTTATCACAATTTGGAGAAACTGACACTTCCTTGCATCCACAAAGTTCCAACTTTGCTATAACATCAGCCTTGACTGACCTAGTAGCAGTAGCAGTAAGGGCAACCATAGGGACACCAGGAGGGATTAAGGCTCTGATGTCATTGAGACGAGCGTATGAAGGTCGAAATGTCGGACTCCTGTACAATAAACATTATTAATTTTTGGTAAAGATAATACCATCTGCATGGACAAACAACATTTATTACACCATGGTATATGATACTGATACAAGTTAAGCATACCATTTTGACACACAGTGTGCTTCATTCACGGCAACGGTCACTATACGGTCAGAAAATGTAGGTGTACTCAATAGACTTCTCCATCTTTCAACTCCAATGACAGCTTCAGGAGAAGTAAATACTATTTTATATTTATCAATGTCCTTCTCAGAGAAGAGGAAGCTCTTATCGACAACACTGCGGTCACTCATTATGGCACAACACACTCCTCTCTTTGCCAGACTCTTCGCTTGGTCCAACATTAGCGAAATCAGGGGAGAAACTACCAACACCACACTATTAGAAACATTCTTTAGTCGGTCAAACACAAAGGGCAAGCTCTCATAAATAATCGATTTTCCAAAACCAGTAGGCAGCCACACAAACACATCATTACCTTCCACTATATACTTAATAGTAATACTATCTAACTGTTGAGATCTTAACTTGAATGTAACTCTATCTAAGGACTCAAGGGCGTAAGTAACTAAATCTTGGAACGATGGTGGACTCGAAACTGCCATTATATTTTTTGTCTACTAAGCACTTTTTATACGGACCTATAGTACATTTACAAACAGTATCCAAATTGTGGTATCCTTACGACATGGAACTAACATTAAGATAAAGACTTGTGATTCCGTAAATACTGTACTGTAAACCTGTGATTCCGTAAATACTGTGTTGTGTTAGTTCTAGTGGTTTCATGTTCTTATTTAGTCATTTCTGTACTATTGTTCTAGAAGGTTCTTTCTAGTATTGTTTTTGTATAAATAGCCTGTGTATTTTGTATGTATCAGAGTTCTGATTTAATGAATTATTGAAGTTATCTCACTGGCGACGAGGATTGTGGATCAAGTAGCCTACAGCAATGGCAGCCACACACTATGGAACTCTCAACAATTACAGACCAGACCAAGAGTCTATCAAGACCTACCTGGATCAGGTAGACCTCTACTTCACGGCGAATACAGTCCCTGATGATAAGCAAGCACCTATTCTCCTCAGCTCCATTGGTGCAACGACGTACAGTCTTCTATGTGACTTGCTTGCACCTGAGGCTCCCAAATCGAAGACAAAGGGAGAAATATTTGCTGCACTACGGAAGCACTACGAACCGACACGAGCGGTGATCGCAGAACGTTTTCATTTTCAAAAAGGGATCAAGTCCCTGACGAATCTTTAGCAGAATACGATGCAGCTCTACGCAAGCTGGCAACACACTGCAATTTTGGGGCGTATCTCACTGAAGCCCTACGTGACCGTTTCGTTGCAGGACTCCGAAGCGAAGCAATGCAAAGAAGACTATTAGCCGAAACAGAACTTACTTTGAAGAGAGCAATGGAAATCGCACAGGGAATGGAAGCAGCAGAAAGCAACACCAGAGCACTCAAGGCCAGCAACCCCTCCATCAAGAGCATACAAAGCAAAAGGAGACCGCAGCCAAACCAACCTTGTTACCGCTGTGGAAAGTCGAATCACTCTGCAGCTGATTGCCGTTTCAAGGATGCAGAGTGTCACTCATGTGGAAAGCAGGGACACATAGCACCAGCCTGCCGCTCCAACCCACCCTCTCAGTTCAAGAAGACAGAGAAGAGACGATTCAAAACTCACCTAGTGGAACCAGATGGGAACAGCTCGACCGACTCAGAAGCTGACACTTACCACCTATACCGATTGACCGAGCCTTCTACACAGCCGATCACAGTTACAGTCAAGATCGAGGATACTCCACTCAAGATGGAAATCGATACCGGAGCTGCAATATCTATTATCTCTGAGGCCACCAGAAAGGCCAAGTTCTCTAAATTCAAGCTGCGTAAGTCAAATATTTTGCTAAAGACATATACAGATGAGGCTATGATGGTAACGGGTCAGATTAATGTGTGTGTTAATTATGGAGAACAGGTGGCTCGGCTGGTGCTGGTGGTGGTTGCTGGAAGTGGACCAAGTCTTTTTGGACGCAATTGGCTGAAGTACCTCCAGTTGGACTGGAAATGTATTGCAACTGTCAAATCTCCCCCTGCAGGTACACTAAAGAATTTGTTACACGAATACGATTCATTGTTCAAGGACGAGTTAGGTACTGTGACCTCACACAAAGCCACTCTCAGAGTACGGCCAGATGCTACTCCTCGGTTTTTCAAACCACGTCCTGTTCCTTATGCAACCAAAGAGGCTATTGGAGATGAATTGGACCGCATGGAGCAACAAGGTATCATCCAGAAAATACCTAGCAGTGACTGGGCAGCACCGTTGGTCGCAGTTCCCAAGAAAGACGGACGTTTTCGACTCTGCGGCGACTATAAAGTGACTATCAACCAAGACCTTGAAGTTGATCAGTACCCCTTGCCTAAACCCGAAGACCTATTCGCAACACTAGCAAATGGCTCCCTTTTCACTAAGCTTGATTTGTCACAAGCGTATCTACAGGTCGAACTCGATAAGGACTCTACCAAATACGTGACTATCAACACCCATCAAGGGTTATACCAGTTCAGCCGACTTCCTTTTGGCGTGGCGTCAGCCCCAGCAATATTCCAAAGACTGATGGACACCATCCTACGTGGAGTGCCTCACGTTATCTGCTACTTAGACGATCTGTTGATAACAGGAGTGGATGAAGAAGACCACCTACACAATCTGGAGCAAGTCCTCAAACTTTTTACGGAACACGGGTTGCGATTGAAGAAGGAAAAATGTATCTTTTTGGCCAAGTCGGTAGAATATCTTGGTCATCAGATCAGCAAAGAGGGAATCCAAGCTCTTCCAAGTAAAGTTGATGCTATTGCACAGGCTCCAGAACCAAAGAATGTTCAAGAACTTCGCTCCTTCCTCGGGTTGCTGAACTACTACGGAAAGTTCATCAAGAATCTCTCTAGCATCCTTTACCCAATCAACCAACTTCTGCAAGCGAGTCATAAGTGGGAATGGACACAGGAATGTCAGGAAGCTTTTACAGAAGCAAAGAAACAACTTACATCATCTGATGTGCTCACCCACTATGACCCGGACCTACCAATCAACATGGCTGCGGACGCGTCAGCCTACGGCATTGGAGCCGTTATTTCTCATGTACTACCAGACGGGGCTGAGAGACCAATCTGTTTTGCTTCACGCACGCTAACGACAAGCGAACAAAACTATGCTCAACTCGAGAAAGAAGCACTGGCATTGGTATTTGGTACCAAGAAGTTTCACCAGTATTTGTATGGCAGGAAATTCACGTTAATCACTGATCACAAACCTCTGACAGCTATATTTGGCCCAAAGAAAGGAATACCGTCCCTAGCAGCTGCTCGTCTCCAACGTTGGGCAATTTTTCTCTCAGGTTATGATTACAATATCCAATTCAAGCCCACTCAAGCACACAGCAATGCTGATGCATTATCACGTCTCCCCTTGCCAGTACAAGATTCGTACGAAACGGCTGACATTAATGCTATTCACACTTTCAATGTGGCTCAAATCGAAGCTCTTCCTGTAACATCTCAGCAGGTGCAGACGGCTACCCGACGTGACCCAACCTTAAGCAAGGTGTTAAAGTATGTCAAATCAGGATGGCCACAGAAAGTGACACCGGATCTACAACCATATTTCAACCGCCGTCTTGAAATTGGCATCGAAAGTGGTTGCTTGATGTGGGGAATTCGCACAATCATTCCACAGAACCTGCATGCAAAGACCCTTCGTGCTCTCCATGAGAACCACCCTGGAATGTCCCGAATGAAGGCTATTGCCCGCAGTTACGTGTGGTGGAGTGGACTCGATAAAGACATCGAAAACCAAGCAAAAGCGTGACTATCGTGCCAGGAACAAGCCTCTAAACCTGCAGTAGCACCACTCCATCCTTGGGTTTGGCCAAACAGCCCATGGAAAAGGATCCATATTGACTACGCTGGTCCATTCTTGAACAAAATGTTTCTAGTGGTTGTAGACGCCCATTCCAAGTGGCCAGAAGTGATTCAGATGTCTTCCACTACGTCTCAAAACACGATCGAGGCACTGCAAGCACTATTTGCTCGGTATGGACTACCAGAACAGATTGTTTCCGACAATGGTGCACAATTCACATCCCAAGAATTTAGCGATTTTGTTCAAGCCAATGGCATAAGACACATACGAAGTGCTCCATACCATCCCTCCACGAACGGCCAAGCTGAACGATTTGTACAAACGTTCAAAAGAGCCATGAAAGCTGGAGAGAGAGAAGGACTGAGTTTGAAAACAAGATTGGCTCAGTTTTTACTGTCATACCGCTCAACTCCACATGCTACCACTAACGTCTCACCGAGTGAACTGTTCCTTCAAAGAAAAGTACGTACACGATTCGATCTCCTCAAACCAAACACAGAGGGAAACGTATCTGACAAGCAGATGAAACAGAAACAGCAACATAACAAACATGCTAAACCAAGGACGTTCTCTGTTGGTCAACAAGTAATGCTCAAAGATTTCCGAACAAACGGTACATGGCTTCCAGGAAGCATTGTACAACAGACAGGACCAGTATCTTACAAAGTGGAAATTGGTGATGGCAGGATACTACGTCGACATATCGACCACATACGTGATAGAACTCATTCTCTTTCCACCACCGAGTCGTCACAAGACGATATAACAAATCCAAACGATTTCGACGATACGGCAGCTCACAAGGATTTGCAAGATTTTGAAGTTTCCCCTGATCAGTCAACTGATCCGTCTCCGACCCCACCTGATGAGTCACCCTCGACTGGTGCATTAACAGCTCGACAATATCCGCAAAGAAATCGCAACAGGCCTGATCAATATGGTGGGTACACTAACATTTAACAGGGGAGGAAATGTGGTATCCTTACGACATGGAACTAACATTAAGATAAAGACTTGTGATTCCGTAAATACTGTACTGTAAACCTGTGATTCCGTAAATACTGTGTTGTGTTAGTTCTAGTGGTTTCATGTTCTTATTTAGTCATTTCTGTACTATTGTTCTAGAAGGTTCTTTCTAGTATTGTTTTTGTATAAATAGCCTGTGTATTTTGTATGTATCAGAGTTCTGATTTAATGAATTATTGAAGTTATCTCAGATCTAATGTTTACACATTTGGGATTATATTCTGAGGATATAAGACAGAGCTGTTTGGACTGTCTTATCAAAGTGTTGCCGAGAATCTTCAAATTGACCCTAAAGTGTTTGTATAGAATAGTGCAATCAATTTTTGACATGATGCTGTCTATAGATCTTCACTTTATGGTTGACCACAGATAACCATATGATTTTGTGGGATATTGCTGTATCATAGTAAGGTATAGCCTCGATTCCAGGCCGCTCTTCAGGGGAGGCTAGTGAAGGAGGCTAAGTAACATCTAGCTGCAAATAGAGCTAATCATTATAATGGAATCTCAAGCCAATTAGGACAGTGGATATAATCAGTCCAGAAAGCTCGCCTGTTCCCGAAGGATCTGATATCATCTACCATCACGCTGTCATTATTATCACCTTACATAATAATACCAGCCGGTTCTCATTGAAGTGCACGTGTGCATGTAAAGATCGTGAAATAGTTGATTGCTACATTTAATTATACTTTATACCTATCCTAACATAATTTGCATGTGCAAGGAGAATGCAAATGGAAGTAAAAGCATGTCTGGAAATGAAATGTGCTTGAAAACACACACTTGGTCATTGTCTTATTGTCTTTTAATGAGTGTGGGTGTTTGTTTAGCCAGCTGCTGTTGATCATGCATTGAAAGCGATGATGAACATTTCAGAACCATTATGAAAAGCAAACAAACATCTCAGTGTTATTTTAATTCTCAACCAGTTTCGACTGTAACTCAACGTTTTTTTGGCCTCTATAGGGTATGATCATGCACCTTCATTTTCTCGGTTATCCATTAAGTGACAAAATGCAGGATATGAAGTGTCACCACAAACAGACTGCCACCAAAAAACGTCAACTATATAGGCACAAAAGCAGCAGCACCTGCCACCTAACAGTATAGATGTAGTAGTGAATCAAAGGTCCCAGGGTTAGGGGACCACTTGCTACTGCTACATAATTCCTGTCAGGCTCAGTGAGCCTAGATCGATTAGTATAGATACGTATACAGGAGATGTATATTGCATGGTGATGGTAACACCGGCAGCAGTATAGATGGTGTGAGGCACACAGCAGCATTATAAAGAGGAGAAATACATGTATGTTGTAAAATGGCTTAATCAGATCCAAAATTTGCTTCCATCATTCCAGCACAGTTAATAGCTCTGATATCGATAGTCGTATTGTAGGCAACGTTGTAGGAGATGGTTATCTGTGCCGAGGTGTCTCCATACTGACAGGGACTGGTGACCCTGAGAGAGGTGTTGGGGACAGACGGTAAGGACATAGCTAGGTGACACACACCACCAGACTGAGTATATATATATAGAGTGTGGAGTAAAATAATTATACATGCATGTAGAAATTATGCAAAGTATGGCTATAGGTCAAAAAACAAAAAGACAGGCCTATTAGAACTGTTCCCACTGTTCCCTGCCGTTAGACAAGGGGCAGCTACTGCTCTCACTAGCGTCATCAAGGTCTGGTGAGAGAAGTATAGGATATACCACACCTAAGAGGAGGATATGCACCCATATATCCTCCGCTACCATGGTTACTCCGAGGCGGAGCCGAGGGGTATGTAACCACGGTAGCGGAGGATATATAGGGTGCATATCCTCCGAGTAGGTGTGGCATATCTGACTTATACCACGTGACCGCAGCACTATAAAAGGACCTCCCCCTAGCAACAATTCAATCACGATGTAGATTGCAAAAAAGAACAAGACTATGCCGGATTTTGCAGCCGTCAAAGAGCTAGTTGAGCAACATGTTGACTCCTACAGATGCTCAAGAGCTTCCTTGGTCCAAGCGTTGACCATTCGACGTCCCTTACTGGAGTTGCAAGCTCTTCTTGTATCTAAACCGCGCCCATGGACCCATGGAAGCTGAGCCATCTTGTTGGAGAGCACCTTCCGTGTTTCTGCCGTCGCTTTGAGTCTTAGTACCGTCAAGCATGGCTCTTTTCTCTTTGCTTACTTTCTTGAACAAATGAAAAAACTAAAAAACAACTTGAAAACTGTGCATGCCTGGGGCTGTATGCTAATATTCTATATATCCTACAGCTGTTGACCAATGAGATCAATTTGCATGTGGTGACGTAAGTGTGGTATAATGTATATATAGAGTATACAGACTGATTTTGTTTTTGTATAATTTATATATAGATGTGCATGAATCACCACTATAATAATTATTATGCATGCATTCCTTGTCTTATCAATACCCACACAATGACAGTAAGCAGATTTTACCTGTGTATACACTCTACTCCCCCATCTCAATGTGCCCCATCAAGCTCGGAGAGAGCATTTTGTGGTGATCAAGGAGAGACTGTTTCCAGCAGCTCAGCCTCTCAGAGGTGAGGCTCACAAACTAACCTGTGTACGTAGATCTATATAGTATAGTAGACCACTATAGGTCCTTTTACTTCAATAATGTATACCACATCAAATAAAACTATAATATAATTATACCTCCTCTCAAATCAGTGACATTTTGTTAAGGGAAGCCTGCATGTGGAAAGGCCATATTTCCGTGAATACACAAGTCATGCATGCAGGCGTTTCTGATTTATGTGTCACTTTCCATATTACTTAGAACATCATCCCACGCACACACTATTATCATTATAATTATAAATGACTTGTTTATACCTAACGTATTTTACTACAGGTATATATCTCCATGTATGGAAAACTTCGCCAGAACATTCATCATAATCTTCGCTGTTTACACCAATTTTGACTAAATTATAAATGGTATACAAGGTAAAACATGCATGTACTCCAGCTATAACTGATAATATAATACTGGCTGGAACGTATACATATAGTTATAGTGCAACAGGTCCGTACGCCTGGTTAGTATTCAGTTCAATCTCCTCTTTGGGTGACACCTCCTCATAAACAGGACCAACTGGTGCAGTGGGTCCTATATTAGCTTGTTCTTTAGTTGCTGGAGAGTATATACTGCCTTCTTACGAGAACAAAGGTGCATCACTAGGAGTCCAGCAAGGAATCCAAGAATTGCAGCAACAATGAAAGTTATGACAAAACTTATAGCGATAGCTTCACCAGTAGATAGGATGGCGACTGTAGAACCTGTAAAACAGATAGTCATAATTATTCATTATGGAATAAATAACTCCTAAACCTTTAGTCCTAAGTACACACTTGATTGCCTCAGGCTCAATACTCCAGAGTCCAGCATTAGTACAATTGATGTTGTTGGGTCCAGTCAATGAGAATTCATTGTCACACTGGTAAGTCAGCACTGTTCCCTCCAACACTGTCTTGTTCAACCTATCATAGTCCACTATACCACCGTTGCACAGCTCAAGAGGAAGAGAGCAGTGCACTGTAATAATTATATGGAAGGCCAAAAAGTACCATCTCAATCAGCTGCACATGCACAAGCATTCAACTAATCAGCTACCGAATCGTGGAAGGGGAAAACTAGTGATGTCATGATAATATACATGCACCTTACCTGAGAGACAGTCATATGTGGTGGGGTCAGGTGACCATCGTCCATCACTCTCACAGGTTGCTAGTACCATCTGTCCATTGCAAGTGAAACTAAGAGTTGATCCTACTAGTGCAGGCAGTGGAGGAGCACCATTGATGGTCACTCGGTTGGCAGGTGTTGGGTTGGAGGGGCAGGTAACTGCAGTAGACAAAAGTTAGGGTTAAGGTTAGTACAAAATAATTATACCAATAGCAGGAATCATTGGCATCACATCACTGCTCGATCCAGCACAGTTGACAGCTCTGATGTTCACATTGTAGGGAGTGTTATAGGAGATGATTATCTGTGCCGAGGTGGTCTCCACGGTGACTGGTGACCCGGAGAGAGGTGTTGGGGAGATGATGAGGATATAGCTGACAGACACACCACCAGTAAAGAAGGGAGAATCCCATAATACAGTGACAATGGATGAACTGATTTGATTTTGAGCGGCAGACAGTCTTGGGTTGAGTGGAGCAGTTGGAGCAACTGCAAGTTCAAGATTTGTCTCAACAGAATATTGGGTAAGTATACTTACCAGCAACTATGACTGTCTGTTGTAACTCTATTACACCACCATTAGTAACAGTACTAGTACAGGTGACATTGCTACCATCCAGTACAGACACTTCACTGAGGTTGATGAGGGTGGACGTCACAGTTCTACCATCATTGCTCACAAGAACAGCCTCAAACGTGATCACTCCTGATCCAAATGTGTCCCTTCGACCGACATTAGAACCAAGGAAGATTGTACTTTGTACTGACATCAACCCAGACTCCGCTGGAGGATCCACTTGCCATCTTAATGCAGTGGCAGGCTTAGAGCATGTGAACAGAACTGCCTCTCCAGGACACGCCACACTTGTGTTGGACACTAAAGAGGCTTCTGTTGAAATGGAACATTCAATCACACATGCAGCACAATCCTTATTACTCTCATTTTATACCTCCTGTCTGAGAGTTAATCATAAATGCTATTAACAGAAGATACTTGATCTGAATTGAATTGTGTAAGAAGAAAATTCACATCAGTGTGTCTCTCAGCATCGCTCTCTCTATTGTTACCACCATGAAGTTCACCACTTTTTTTTATAAAGCCCAAAAGCAAAATGTATTGTCTTGTGTAGATCTAGATATCTAGTTGCAGATAGAGCTAATCATGAGCTAATGGACTCGCAAGCCAATTATTATCGCCTTATAGTCTCGTGATATATACCACCAGCCAGTTTGCGTGGTAGGAAGCTAGTACGTGTAAAGATCGTTAATGAAACAGTTGCTAAATTGCTACAATGAGCATAATGTCATTACTAACATAATTATGCATGTGGTAAAGAGTGGAAGTAGAAGCATGTCTGGAAATAAGATGTGCTTGGAAACACACTATCTTGTCTTTTAATGAGTGTTGGTGTTTGTTTTTAGCCAGTTGCTGTGATCATGCATAAAGGAATTGAAAGCAATCGTAACCATTTTGATAAACAAACAAACACTTCAATATAGTACTCATGTCTTGGCCTCTAAGATAATTATGAAAGTCATTTAATCATCTTGATTCATGATCAGTTGTCCATAAGCCAAAATTAATGTGACAAAATTCAAGGTATATAATTTTAAGTCGTTCACTTTTTCTTTTTGGATATAATTATTTTAACACTATAAACTACGACAAATCAGTGTCACCACAAACAGACTGCCAACAAAACTTTCAGCTACCGTATATAGTGGGAAATTTTCGTGGGATGCAAAATTTCGCGTTTTTCGAGGGCAAAGTAGTTAACGCGAAAATTAAAACTGGGATAAACTCCCACGCACGGGTATTTCACATGCAAAGCTATTGGTGGGTGTGGTTTCCTGGCATTGAAACGCGAATATTAGAACCCACAAACATTTCTGCTGAGGGCTCTGGAGCCAAAATAATAGCGAAAATTTGCACCCGCGAAAATTTCCCGCTACACGGTATAATTATAGGTACAAAACCAGCAGCACCTGCTACCTATATACAGTAGTCTGTAGATGTAGTAGTGAATCAAACGTCCCAGGGACTGAGCTTGGATCCATTAGTAGATACAGGTTGCATGGTGATGATAACACCGGCAGCAGTAGATTGTGTGAAGCACACAACAGCAATAAAGAGGAGGAATACATGTATAATTATGTTGTCTTACTCGATACAAAATTTGCTTCATCATTCGAGCACGGATGTCAGCTCTGATAGTCACATTCATTGTAGAGAGTGTTGTATAGGGGATGGTTATAATTATATCGCTGCCGAGGTAGTCAGCTTCCACAGGGACAGTAACTTGGAGAGAAGTGTTGGTAAAATTTAATAGTGACATAGCTTGCTGATAGAAACACTACGTATATAGAGTGCTGTGAATTAAGCCATTATCGGAGTTGATGGAGAAGGTAAAATTGGAGACTCTATATTATACAGCATTATTAATTTTGTTTTGGCTCACTCACCCATCAGCAACTGCATGTGATTGATTGTGTGGCTGCTATTTTTCTTCTGCTGGAATAGGTGACAACACTGCCATTCAAAGGGAACCTCAGTGATGGTGGTAACGGTGGAGGTATATAATACGAGTACCATTATACTGGTGTCAGCCACATGCAGCTTGAAATGGAGATGACGGATAAAATATAGATAAAGAAGACCTATTCTGGATCGTTCTATATTCTGTATGCTGTCCATGGTATCCACCCATGCAGGGCTTTGTCTAAAACAAAAAAAGAGTGCATCAGACCCTAAAAATAGAAAATAGAAATGTTTTTGTCGAAAAAAGCCTATTAGAAGCTGAGACGACCAGGAGAGCAGATATTATGATCAAACTGAATGATTCGTTTGGTATACGTGCATGGCTGTACCATAGATGGTAGCTGAGGGCGCTTAAAAAATGCTTGGTAGACCTCCTACCGACAAACTGCCGACAAGTGAATTGTTAGCAAGCATTGAGTAGGACTTTGATCAATTTTCACGTTGAACTGTATATGTGATGTTAAAGTTGCTGACTCACAAGCATTTGCAATGACCTTCGTATCTCCAGGGCTTGCAATTGGGCACACTCCCTTCGATAATTATTGTCATACAAAAAAGTCATCCCAAGATGTGCAGCCTGATGAGGATCTAATAATTATCACAAAGAAATTCCAGCATAACTTACATGGCTTCCATTCCAAACCCTGTTTTGTTATTGTTAGTTAGAACGCAACCTGCATCAGCCGACTTTAAAAATTTTCCCTGTGAATTTAGAATTGCGGAAGGCTGGTTTGATCATGATCCGGATAATAAGACAAAACATTAGATGGTATAATTATCCGACTAGAAAAACATTTGCAATGTGAAAAATTGCTAGGATTGGCCAGGGGAACCACAAAAAAGCGTGGAAACAAGAAATCCGACGAGAGCATAACTCCAATCCGTTACAACGTCAATCACATGTACTTGTAGTTTTCCATTTTTTCCTGCATGGCCAATATAATAATACCACGCAATTTTTACTGGTGGGGTGATGACCAATCCCTATATATATTTATTATACACCCATTTTGTGCGGGCATAATTATAATCATGATGATTTGTGATGAATTGATGTTCCTAATACATGCAGTGTTGAGCACAGGTACACACAGTCCATCCATGCGTAGTAACATGCACGGACCGTACTGGTGACCTGCATGGAATGATGTGGTGGATAAAGCTGGTAGAGATGGATCTGGAACACAATCAGCTATATACTATGTATTGTACATGTTCATGACGTTGTAACGGATTGGAGTTATGCTCTCGTCGGATTTCTTGTTTCCACGCTTTTTTGTGGTTCCCCTGGCCAATCCTAGCAATTTTTCACATTGCAAATGTTTTTCTAGTCGGATTCCCTTTCTTTTTCAATACAAGTGGAACGTCAAGAGGCAGTACAGAAGTTCAAGAAGAGAAGACAGGACTAATCAAATATCTTCTCGAATATCTCTGGACTAATAATTATACTGAGTAATAATTATTGCTTGATATGTTGAATTTGTGAATCAGTATTAAAATTAATGACAGCCATTTTAAGAGCATGATATATATATAGCCAGTGCATATAGCATGCTTGTCAGAGAAAGGGAGCTAGAACTGAACAGTGTGAAGAAAAGCAACACCTCCAGGCTCTGGAAAAGCACTGCACTGATTTTAGGCGCACGGTTTCTTAGCCACGCCTATCTGCAATTGCTGAGTCATTAAAGATGGCGGAATTGTCTAGGTAAGAGAAATAGAGACTGAGAGGTCATCTGCCTCGTGGAAGCAATCGCAAATCTGAAGAAGCGCTTTGTAATCCAGGTTGTAGTCGTTTGGAAACCCTGTGCAGAATGTCCTGGAGAGGGCTGTACTTGGAGCAAATGCTGGGCAAGAAACTTACTCACTTACTCACTTACTCACTTACTTACTAGTACTTAGTCAGTCAGACAAAGAGCGGTGAAACATCGAAATAGTGCAATTTTTAAAATTACAATATTCATACATTTAAAACGTTCATGGATTATGAAATGAGAGATACAAAGAGAGAAAAGGCTAAATAAACTATCTGTCCATTCAGTTTCTTGATGTGGCCTTTCCCTGCAGAGATAGAACAGTTCATAGATTGAGTAGTTAACAGGGATTGGAAACGGGATCATGTGCGACAATGACTCCAACGTTGCCTCTTGAAACCAGTGTTACGGTTCAGAGTGCAATAGGCAGTGGGCGTTAACCTCCAGCAGCAACTAAAACCATGCTAAAACTCCTCTTCTCCAGCTTCTAAAGTTAGGCTGAGTACAACCCAGCCTATAAATCTCTAGTGTTCATCATTTGGAACCACATTAGCTGTGAATTTGTCCAAATTTGAGTTTCAAGACGACCCTACAACACTTTTGTGAGTTTTTATATGCTTTTTCTCCCTAGAACCAGAGTTTAAATAATCTTTAACCTAGAAAAAGTATATAGTGTTTCAAAGTATTCCATTAGTGATTGTAATGAGCCACAATGGTGTTGATTGAAAAACATATGTTGCTGATTTCAAGTATCAACTACGCTAATTAATATATGTGTTTATTTGTACCTCTATGCAGAGGTGAAGAGGTTATAATTTCACAATTTTTAGTTATAGGCCAAGCATAGGAATAGGTTCATCGTAATGTCTTATTTCTATGACCTGAATGCATTCTTGTGAGAAGTTACACCTTGCTCAATTTAGTAGGTAAACGTTTAACATGTCGATCGTTTGTGTATGCAGATATGCCTTGAAGACCCAAATTCCAACATCATCAGGCAAATACAAGAAAGAAATAACTTCAGAAAGATTATGGGATCCCTATATAAGTTAAAAAGTCATAAAAGAACAAGAAAGTTTTTTTCGTAGTTTTTTTGTTTTTAAACTTTTCCATACAAGCTTCATTTCAGTTTATATTTCACAAAGATGTCATAAATATCACAATAATAATGGCCAATAGACAGTTGTTATTTCCAAATGGCCAACAGGCATAATAATATATAATTTTGTCTTTATAGAGCCTATAGTGTCTTAGGTGAGATCCAGAGGAGAGTTTTGCTCAATCTGGCTGATGCTACAAGCTCTCCCCTACAGCATGTATGCAGGAACGATCACATTTGCTGCTCATCAACCCTGTCTTCTGTCTTTTTGCTACTCATAGCCAGCCACCTTTGGTATAGCCTCGATTCAAGCCGGGAGGCCTGGTTTTTCGAGGCCGTAACACGGATGGTTTCATCGGGTTCTATTGCGTTTCCAATCCCTCTCCCTCCTTAATCTATGAACAGTTTGAACATGAGTCAAAATAAGTGAAATTTTGCTAAATACGGGCAAACCCACTGCCAATCCTATGTAAAACGTACTGGTTTTACTAATAATGCCTCACCTGCAGCTTGCTTATTGGATCAGGTGATTTAAATGGAACCTGAGCAACTCCAAGCATAGGCGTGCATGGTGAAAGAACATATTGACTTCAGAGTCTGTCTCAAATGCAAGTCTTTCACTGGTGGAGAATACAGGGAATTGGGAGGCCTTCGGCAGCATAATTATTTTGTCAGCTCTATTGATTTCGTCAGTGCCATCGACTTCTTCTCAATAAGTTTTTTCAGCCAATGTTTGCTTCAGTTTTGACAATTTACTAACATACTATAACTGCATGTTGATTCTAAATCACACTTACAGCCCCTTTCTAAGGAGGTAATGACTTCGCTTTGCACAGAATGCAACTCGAAACTTGATGTTGCGGCCAATGGTTTTTGGGGTGGTCGATTTGAAAGCGCATTTTTTTATGTAAGGGTTTTCAACCCATGCGCTCAATCAAACAGGCCACTCTGCAAGCAACCTACAGGCGCCACGAACAGGAGAACGGGAATAATATGACCAGAGAATGAAAGAAATTGAACACTCAACATTCACTCCGGCGGTCCCCTGGTATTATCAGTCTCGGGAGGAATGGGAAGATCGGCTACTATACCTTCTACAAGCGATTAGCAGGAATGATATGCAAAAAGAAAGACACCCCTACAGCAAAACGTTAATAAGATGTAAGCTAAGTTCTCTCTGTTAAGATCCACCATCTTGGCGATCAGGTGGGCCAGGTCCATTAAACACGGAGCACTCCATGAGCCCATTTTTTTCCAGTCCGCAGAAAGACACCTACAAGCTACTGATGTTTAGGTCTAGTAGCATATCCATGCATAGCCTCGATCCCAGGCCGAGTTTTCGCTTTTATAACGGTTAGGCAAACAACTAGAACCAGAGGATGGATCACAATGATCTGAGATAATAATTTCCGAGAAAGAATTTCTGTGTCCGGAGGTTGTGTCTATAATTTATAGCAGCTGCATTAATATAATAGTACCCTGAAGTGGAGTAAATGTAACATACTGGTTATTTGACTGACTATAATAACCGTATATAGTTGTAGTATAAACCATGTTTCGATACAAGTATAATTATGTCATACTACATCACATTTTAAGTGGGTGCATAGGTGTAGTGGTCAATTATGCTATTAGCACACACTGACACAGCATGAGTTGTGGTTTGTACTGATACCTATATAACAGTGCACAACTAGTGCTAGTGACGTTTTTAGTAGAATGGAATGTGGGTAGGAGTTGGTGTACTCCTCTTTATGAACTCTACCTTGATAAGAATCTATAGGGTGTGTATTGGGTTTCTTGTCTCACGCATTCCCACTAAGGAATGAAGGAAAAGAAGCATACTGATCCACCATAACAGCAAGTGACAATTAAGTGGAAATTCAGATTATTTTTCCCGTATACTCCTTCCCATGCATTGGCATGCAATCAGCTCCAAATCTGATATTTGGCAGGATTTATATTTTCGAGGGCAGCCTGGAATCGAGGCAAGACATCACTATAGCCCACTCAATTTCACAGGATGTTGACAGTGCATGAGAGTTAATAGCTAACTTGCAAAGGTGCATTAATAACTATCATAGAATATCTAGTCCCAGATGAACTTGGTTAGAGTTCTCCTCCTGGCTGGCTTTAGCACTGCCAGTGCCACTGGTAAGAACGACTCCATCATTAGAATGTCCGCATTGAATGCTTTGTAAAGCCCAATATTCAGTGAGTGTGGAGAGACCATGTCCAATGGATACAGTCACTTTCACCTGCACTGCTCTTGGAGATGCCTTGAGATGGGAGCCGTCAGATGTTACTAGCATCACTATCCTCTCCACCTCTGATCTCAATGTACCCATCGGTGTATCAGGTTACACTGTGACACTGATCGCAGCCAATGATACTATATTAACATCTAATCTGTCAAGAACAGCAAAGAATGGGATCACTGTGTCCTGTGTGGGGTTTGTGCCTACTTTAAATACTATAGGATCTTCAACAATTAATTTGGTTGGTGAGTTGCATGCATACATGCAGCTATAAAATAATGAATCGGTCGCACTTTATCAGGAGAGCGTCTGAGCACTTTAGTCTGGAGGTCTTTGCACAATGGGTTCATCCCATTATAGATTTTCCAGCACCACCTTCCACCGTAAGACACTTCACTCTGAGCAGCTCAGCCAATAAAGTTAGTGTACCTGTACAGTGGGACCCTCCTACTGAGACTGGTGGTAGAGATGACCTCACCTACATAGTGACTGTCTCACCTCCGGCCCAGCTCTCTACTACTGTCCTCACATCCACCTCTGTCACTATGACTTCTCAATACAATGTGGACTACACTGTCAGTTTTATGGCTATCAATTGTGCTGGGAACAGTACAACTGTTGAGTACAACTTCAGGATTGGTACTATTATAATGTAATCTTTTCCCTATCAATTAGTACGTACCATTTTTTCTCTCAGAAATCTGTCCTGTGTTGACTACTGACCCCATGAACGGAGCCTTTGAAACAGTCACTAGCAGATTGCCAGGATCTGAAGTAATTGTCCAATGTGATGCTGGGTTTGGGTCTCCTAATACTATGGTGACATGTAATGGTCAAACACTGATGTGGAGTCCTGACCCTGAAGCTATTGTGTGTTCACCAATAATCCAGCCTCCTCCTTCAACTCGTGAGTTATAAGAATCTTCTAAGAAGCTAATCTAGCTAGCTCTCTCTTCGCTTATAATTCCATGCAGGTCCTCCAATGAGGTGCACTGTTCAACTAGGCCCACCACAGAACGGTACCATTAGTGATCATTCTGTACCAGCTGTTCCCGCTACACAAGTTACATTCCAGTGTGACAATGGACTGTTCCCTGAGGGGATAATGACTGCCACCTGTCTAGCTACAGGAGAGTGGGACAAGAATCCGGGGGAGATTATCTGCGGAGGCAAGTGTACACAGCAAAAACACATATGTTATATGGGATGCATCATCGTATTTTAGTGTTAAAATGACAGAAATTTATGTCATTTCTACATTAAATTTCAAATGATGCATTTTATTTGAGATGTTTTATGTTATTATAACGTATCTGTTTTTACTGTGTATATTCATTCATCACTTGTATTCATGTATCTACATTGATGGATCCACTTATACAGCTCAACCTCTCACCTTATTCACTCGTACTGACCTTGGTACTGCTGTTTCCGTTAGTGTGGTTGTCACGACAGCTCTGTTCACGATCATTGGATTTGGTCTTGGTCTCCTGATAATGTATTTGTTCATGCGGAAGAAAATTGTGTATCTCCTAGCTAAGAAGCAAACTAACGTTGGACCCACTGTACCAGCTGGTCCTATTTATGAGGAGGTGTTACCCAAAGAGGAGATTAAACTGAACTCTAATCAAGCATATGGACCAGTGGGACTGTGAACAGTCAGTTTGATCATGTGACTTAAGGTATAGCTATAACTGTGCATTAATTGCTATTCGCTGCAGTTATTTTGAGAATAAATAATTATTACAAGCAATAGAACATGCAGCATTGGAAACATCTGGTCATTAGAAAAACCAGCACGTGTTTTGTGGTATATCTATAGATATTATCAAGAGTTCTAGTGAACTCTTGATATTATTAAATAATTGGAAGCCATGAACTAAAACTAATTGAACCATGGTCTAATTGCATAGCAGATAGGAAAAGTGTATGGTGTAGTAATCAGGCCACAAGGTATTTGCAATGTGAGAAATTGGTAGAATTGGGGGAAACACCAAAAACGGTGAAACGAAAACTTGGGCTTACAAATCATTCACATGTATTTTTGTGATGATGTTCTCCAGAGTATGGAATTTCAAACTTCTGATAATGTTCTTATGGAATTTCAAGCAACATGAATTTTCAAACGATTTAGCACGCGACGGCTAGCAAAAGCAAAACGGACAGGGCCAGAAACTATATTATATAATTTGCACACAAAAAGAGTATATACTATCAGGAGCACATAAAGGGAAGGAGCATCTAACTCCCTATATACAGTTACTCAGAATAGCTGTTGTCTAAGTGGTGTATATAGTATAAGTACAAGCTGACAAAACCACAACACAGCAACATTTCTCTTACAAGTACTAGTACATGGTAATGATATTCACATATTTCACAACTACCGTAGATGCTCCTTCCCTTTATGTACTCCTGATACTATGCAGTGGAATCGCACGCCTCTTTTTACTGGAAGTAATAAATAAACATTGAGAACTGAATGTTGAAAAAATTACGAAGAGAATAAATTTGTCAATAATTGGAACTAATTAACTAAACTCAGCTTAGTCAGCTACATTGAGTTCAGACTTTTCCAGCTCTCATCTCAACATCTCTGAAAGAGAAAGTACGTACCACAAAAGCAAACATCGCCTCGATACGAAATACACCGCCCGTGCACTTTTCTCCGACATCAATGAGCACTGGCTTTGGCCTTTCTACAAACATTATTAAACTATCAGGGGTACGGTGTTTCTGATAACAGAATAAATTGAGGAATCAAACCTGTGGTCACAAGTTGTGGTGGTGTTAGTGCATGCATGTGATCTGGAAGAAATCGCTTCAAATAAATCAAGTTTCCCCCCTCACAAACAGTCCACGACTACCATGAACTGAATTTCTCCGACCATTTTCCAAACTCGATGGTATATATACTTGAAGTATAGATCACCTGTCCGAGACCATGACTCAGTACATACTGCGGGCCCAAAGTTAACCAATTAATAACAAACTCTGCCTCTCGAAAGGTTAAACCTTTATCAAGGTCCAAGGATCCCAAATTAATTTGAGTAAACGTACAGTCGAACAACCTGGGAGCAATGGAAACTCATGCATCGTCAAACTGCATGTGTGAGGATTGAGGAAGAATGTGAAGCAAAGAAAGCTGTCCATCCATGGTCACTTCCAAGTGCATGAGCATGATTGGAAAGAGCAAAAATCCAATCTCGTGATCTGCTTTTCAGTTCTAATCATCATCCTCCAAAGCATGTGGCAGAGGTCTTAAATTGACAATAACAGTCATGTTATTGTCTCTGCCAGATTTTCTCAAATTACTTCAGTGTTAACTTCACAATTTTGGCAATGTCATCCTGCATATCTAACATATCACACATAATGATTTACTCTATAAGGTAAAAGATTCCCTATCATTTATCAGAATCATCACTGAGAAATTGACTCCGAGTTTATTGCTACAGCTAACCCTGACATCTAAACACGGGACAATGAGCATTTCTATATATACACCACAATAATTATACTCAGGTGAATCATAGATGATACAGTACTGACGTGGATGTGAAACGTTTCCAGATTCCGGTATTCTGCTTGAAGCTATCATAGTAACGGGCATATCCGAGGTAATTTACTAGTTTCCGTAAATTAGGCAATTTGATCCAAATAAACGCCGAGGAAATTATCGAAGTTATACCAAGCAGCTATGTAAGTGAGTTGGCAGAACTGGCCAGAGACAGATAAAAGAGAATCTATGTATTAACAGAAAGGATATTGATGCTGCAAGTGTATTAAGCGAAGACAGTAGTAGTGACTGTGAGGAGGTAGAATGAGTAGAGGAAGTACAGTCCAGTGCAAGATGATATTAACTATTCTATAATTAGTCTAGTAAAATTTAATAGTCTATAATTATTATTTTATAGTAGATCTACCCCTGTACCCATGTAATTATATCCAAAAAGCAAGCCACTCAATGTTGGTAGCATGCATGTAGATCAAAAGAAGTGTGGCTGACTCATAACACTAGCATGAGATAAGCAAACGGGTGAAATTGTTGATGATCTGTACGTGTACGTGTACGTGCTAATATTATAATAGTCTTGAGACTATTAATTTATAGTACACGATAAACTGTTTCTTGATCGTTTACGAAGTGGCTGTGAGAGAGACACATTCCAACTTGCCGGTTCGAAATTCCTATACAAGTGTAGATACACGGCACTTGAAAAGAGGTTGGACGTTAATGCTGTCTTCACCGATGGTGTTGCCTAGAGAAGTAGCACTCCAGTAGGTCCTGGGATAAATTTCACTTGATAGTATAATTAGCTAACATTTGGCAATTGATATCTTAGCTCAGCGAAAGACAACACTGCAATTTGGAAAGTTAATGACATGTACATGTACGTGTGAACTTATTGATAGAAATCATAATTGTAGTTGTAATAAGAACGTAGCATTAATTTTTGTTTAACAGTACATGTACATGGATTTTACATATTTTTCTTGAGGCTGTATTTTTCCAATAACTTTACTGTATGCTTAGTTAATAGATTCTCCTGCTGCATCAATACACGAAGGTTTTCATCAGCTAAATATGCAAAAAGTAGGCTCAACAGGTTTAGAAATAATCTCACGCAAAAAGTGAAACTAACTCATGCTTTAGCCCTTTCTATAGCACTTAAACTTTCATAACAGTTGTCAAACATAGATTCTCCTCGTAGTTTACAGTGTACTTCAAGTATTACTACTGAATGGTAACCTGAATATTTACTGTCCAAGCCAAAAATCTCACACAAAGTATTTTTACAGGAAAATTTATGCTAAAATATGATATTCTCCCATGAGCTTAGAGAAACTAGTCTTACCTACAAGCCTACTGCAAGTATCAATGTGTGCCGGTCACTTTCACAAGTTTTCAGACACGGAACACTGTTTACTACGCTCTGGTTGCTATATAAACATGACAGTTACAGGGTTTCTAACATAATCTGCTCGTTACGATGATAGCTTCAGACAATTCCCGTGGACCCCTCCGGATACTAGGCCGTTTCACATCCACGTCAGTACTGTATCATCTATGGGTGAATTAAGGACTGGGTCCTTCAATTATTGCTGATTCAGCTAAAACAAAGCTCCGCCCACGCTTTTTACCAGCAATTGTGCATAAAAATGGATCTCAAACTGCTTAAATCTTTAGCTCTAATTCCGGAGTCCTAAACGCTCCTTGAAGCACTTACTTTTTAGTGTAGTAGCTAGTTGTAAGGCTAGTACACACAGTAATATTCGGAAGGAGCTGTTCCTTCAACTAAAGGTGAGATATTCTGTAAAACATAGTTTTCTAGCTTAATTAATTTTTTACATGTAAAAGCTAATAACTTACTCTACGTAGTGCAGACGGCTCCTTCCGAATATTACTGTGTGTACTAGCCTTAGAACTAACTACTACACTAAAAAGTAAGTGCTTCAAGGAGCGTTTAGGACTCCGGAATTAGAGCTAAAGATTTAAGCAGTTTGAGATCCATTTTTATGCACAATTGCTGGTAAAAAGCGTGGGCGGAGCTTCGTTTTAGCTGAATCAGCAATAATTGAAGGACCCAGTCCTTAATTCACTTGAGTAGCTTTTGCTGGTTTCTCATAATTATTTGCCTCATCACCAAGTTACTAAACTCCCTGCATGTGTTTTTGTTCTGATAGAGTAAATTATTTGTGTGCATAATTTGATTGTGATTGAGGTCTAACGAAAATGTAGACTACCGTATAGCGCGAAATTTCGAGGCACTTATATTTCGTGGATTGGCCTCTAAAAACCATTTCGTTGCACAATGTTCGCGGAATGACTGCTTACCGGAAGCCACGCCTTTAAATCTTGCATGATAGCAGGTAATTCTAATTAAAGAACACTTTTTGTGGACTTAATTTTCGTGTAGAATTCTAACCCACGAAATCCGCGAAAATTAAGCCCCTCGGTATATAGATATGTGCTTAATTTTATTTTTCAGAATTCTCACTGCATGTTGGTGTAATAATTGTGTAAGTGATCTATTCGCATGTACTAAATTCTGAATAGAGTTGGTTACACATGTCATAAACATTACCAATTATTATTGCAACAGGAAGCATGTACTTTATAAACATGCACCAACAATTAATGAACTAGTGTTCAAGCTGGCGCTGTGCTAATGCCTCTCGCCATGTTTTTGCTTTCACTCTAAAGTATTAGAGTGTTATTAGTTTCTATAATGAATTTTATATTAAAGTTAGCTTATCTATATAAAGTCAGATCACTGAGAAGAAAAGACTTATTTACATGCATCTATTGTTGTTATTTATTGTATTATGTGGCTTACCAGGACCTCAAGAAAGAAGAAAATTGATTCTTCCAGGATCTGTAGTTCAGTGTATATAATATCTAAGAAGAAAAGACCTGTGTACATGCATATTGTTATCTATATTGTTATAATTATGGTAGTGTTTTGTGGCTTGATTCTGCCAGGAGGATCTGGATCTGGATATTATTTTCTCACACATGGGGAATGAGCGCGCATGCGCATTACATCCATATAGGAATAATTAAAGGGTGTGTCCAAAGAGATCAATTTCACAAATGGCTACTGCTAGCTAGCTAGCTGTTTTAACAGATATTTTGTGAGTATTGTAGCTAACAAAAAGCTAGCGCTTGAGTGCAAGGCTAACTCATATGTTGAATAGAAAGTTTGTGCGGACAGATGATGCTATGAAAGATCCTGAAGAGACTGCAACAGCCTTCAATGTGAGTCAAACTAGCCATAACTCGAGAAAGAAGTTTTAGTTTGCTAATCCACGAATCAAAATCCAAGAGAACGTGGCTAGAAGCCTATAGAAGCTGTTAGTTTTTGTCGCATTGTAACCTTTGAGCAGTTATAGCTGGAATACACACACACTGCAGGGGCGATCCTAGGATTCAGTCAATGGGGTACTCATTGCGCGCGAAGCGCGCCGCAAAATTTAGACCACGCCCACTTCCGGGGTCACGTCCCCTTTTGTCGGCAACGCCCACTGTTTTCTAGATGGTGCACAGCCACAGTACTGACAGCGCCATCAGCAAGTCTAGACTGGAAACCACGCCCCTTTCTTTAGGGAAAGAGACTGGCCAGGTGACTATCAACGACTCGTCCCAACGGAATGCTTGGAATGTAGTGTGTGCATGAATGCGTGGGAGATATCTAAACCACAATATTGCATAAATTTTATTATTATGTGAGTATTAATATTTTTAGCTGTACAGTTGCAGTATAAATGTTATGTCTACTTAGCTAGCTGTTTGGATATAAGTTGTCTATCAGTACTTCTCCAATGAAGCAATTCTAAAGTTGCTATAACCTGGCTGGCTACAAGGCCACTGCAAAAATAACAGACAGAAGTCAGTAGCAGAGATCAGATATATTTGTCTCTCTGCCAACTGGTTTATGGAAAGTCCCTTTGCTTTGCCCTATTGCCAGCAACATTTGAGTTTCTATTACAGCGGTATCATTGCCACAGACAGGACAAGAACTAGGTACATCCAGGTGACAGCTAGCTCCAGACTTGGACATAGTTTTGCAGCAGTTGACTTGTGATTGAAATTAAGTTTGGTAGGTGGCTGAGCTAGCTAGCTTGCTAGAGTACAAGTAGATCTAGCTCGATCTAGCCAAAGTATACTAAACCGCAACACTGGTGACCACACCCTTTTCCCTGAACCACTTCCGCAAAATTCAGTACGCAATGAAGACGAGTCGTTGATAGTCACCTGGCCAGTCTCTTTCCCTAAAGAAAGGGGCGTGGTTTCCAGTCTACAGCAAGTCAAGAATGTTTACGACCAGAAGCTCAATTCGCCTGGGATGGCAAACTCTAGCCAACTCTTCTTAAGGTATGTCAAATGTCAATGCAATCATGTCTAGTCTCTGTGTAAATGTAGAAGTTATTAAGTGATGATAAACGTTTGTTCCTTTGCTTGATCTGACGACAGTCTTGATTCTTTTCTTTTCAGGCCACTAAAAGATTGATCAGCTTACCAGGAGGTGACAGGCAGCGTACAAAGTATGACCACCAGTACGTACCTTGATGTTGAGGAAAAGAGACTTTGTAGTTTACATTGCAAACATTGATTATTATTATAATTTATTGTACATACATGTAGGCTTAATTATATAATTATACTATACATTCATGTACCTCATGTACCTGGATCCAAGAACCTTGTTGTGCTGCATGTTGTGAGGCAAGCTCAAGTGTTTGATACAGCAAACCACTTCCTGCTGCCTAGCCTTATTATTGAGCCCCTCCCCACTCTTTATTAGTTCCCATGGATATCCCAGTAACGATCGAAGAAAAGTAAGTTTTTTAGGCTAGCTAGCTAGATCTAACTGGTATAAAGTTATTGTAACTATCACTATTAAGCTGTAGATAGCTGCAGTAAGTGTAGCTTCCTTCTAGCCAGCCAGTGATGGTTGAACTATCTACTTGAGCTTCTCTGAGTCTGGATAGAGTGCTGGAGCACCAGAGCCTGGATGGGGGTGCTGGAGCACCCTAAGCACCACCCTGTGTACGCCCCTGCACAGACAGACAGACACACACACACAGTCAGCTTTACCGTATCCCTCGTGCGGCTACGCCTCGAGGCATAACAACATGAGAGACTATAATAGTCATACAGTTGTTGCCAAAGAGGAGGATTACTTACAAGAGATATGATGCAACGTTATGCAAGATGCTTTGTACTCTTTCTGCTAAGCTGGTTACACTACTGCCAAGGTATGTGATAGAGATAATTATTCTAGAGACGTTATACACTATATTTGTGAACAATGATAGGAACCTCAGTAAGTGTAATTACAGATGATGGAAAAGATACACTTTCTGGTTCATACTGTCCTACTACTGTTAAACTGATCTGCAATGTTACAAATGCTCCTTATTTGCGATGGACGTACAATACCATAATTATTGCTCTTCCCTCGGATAGTGTAGTACGCTACCAACCAATCCCAGCATTTCCATTTTACGAGTTAACAAACTTTAATGTATACAAAAATCATATGAATTGGACTCTGATTAATGCTTCAACGATTCTCACTGTTGATCTGTCAGATCTGAAAAAACAGAATATTGAAATTATTTCTTGCGGTTCTTTTTTTACGAACAAGATAGCAGTGAATATCAGCATTTTGCAGCCAACTTTTCCTTCTGTTAGCCCGCAAGTTTATACAAGTGTGATCGTACGTTATGAGTCTGGACTTGTAATCATGGAGGAAATTTCAGGTAAGTATATAGTACTGTACTTAGACACAAAATGTTTGAATGCACACTGCATTGCTGCTATAGCAACCAGATTGTCTTGAATATGAAAATTCCCAAGAATACCTCATCAATGTCACTGGATGTGGGTGGACGTGGCTCAACCACAGTACCTGTCAAGATACTTTTGCTCGTCCGTTTTCAGTAATTGTACAGAAAACGTGAATAAAATTACCCTAAAAGCCAAGATCGCTGACATTGAGAGTGAAGAAGTAGTTTTTCCCACATCTGTAGGTGAGAGCACTAATCTAGTAGTTTTTAGATTTATCGACTTTTTTTTACAGATTACAATAATCGCTACTTTAGAGCTGCTGTTAACCAGTTGTCTAGATGCCAAATTCATGTGCAGTGTTTACCCATGAGAGGAGATGTTAATATACATCAAATGTGTACCATTAGATACACTGCAGATCCGGATTATGGAAATGCTGTCACAACTCTAGTTGGCACAGCACCAGCTGTCTCACTTTCACTTACTCCTGGTACCATATACTACTTTGAGTTCTCCATGTTGATGAATGAGACCCTGTTGATTGTGGAACGAATAGAGTACATGATTACAAGATTGGGAGGTATGAGAATATAAAGTAACAACTGCTTTTGTGAGCAAGAGTCGTATAATGAACTCATACACATTTGTATACTAAACTCCAAATACTATATTGAGAATTCTCACCTATGCAGAGTTGTTCCAGCTGGGTGTAAGAGAGGGTGCTGTCCTTACTATTGTATCATCATTCTTAGGATGCTTTATTGTGCACACTACAATTATGTGCCTTTTAATAGCTCGGAATGCTAACGGTGAGTATATTATCGTCACTACATGAAGCAAAGGCCACCCCACTTCATGCACATACAGGTGTTCATACAATATCCCAATTGAATGTGTTCATCATTACTAACAAACGCATTCAAATCTCGATAATACTGATCCTCTTCATGCTGTTTATTGGATGTAGCACTCTGTTGACAGCCTTTGCCATTACTTCAAATGGTACGTATTGGAAGATTCAACTGTCATTTACAATACTTTCTGTGTTTATTTCATTACAGATGTGTGTTTCACAAACCAACAAGTTCCCAACAGTTTGCTTGATGCAATAATAGTAATTGCATGTGTTGGGATAAATCCTTCTCCTCTATTGGGTCTTCATAACATATAAAGTATATAAACAGTGCACTAAAGGTAATTTGGAGAGTGAACAAATAAGGTTTTTCTTTTTCAAACTTTCTTATTTTGCATAGGAACCAAAAATAAGCTAAACAGTTCAATATGACGCTCAAGAGTCATCTAAGGTGATAGAATTATACATTTGCATTTGCTATTCAGAAACCACCCGATTCTCAAGAGTGCCAGCATTTGGAAGATACGCATCCTGATGGCGTTGAGGAAATGGTTCCAATGCAGAAGAAGCTTTCGAATGACAGCTAGCTAGTGACACAACACCTATAGTAGGAAATGTCCACCCTCTACACTTCCCAAAGAAAGAAAGTCAGGTCAGCATTCCAACACCGTTTTGTACGATGAGGTTGGTTTAGCGAAAATAAAAGGCAATGTCTCGGATATGACAGAAGTTGAGTTGAAAGCTAACGAGTCTTACGGGCACACAGACAAGAGGTGTTCAACTGCCAAGAGCAACGTGGCTACTTGTTCACTATGTTTGTCTCCAGGCAGCAAAATCCAGCAACATTTGTCATTAAGTCATCAGTACAGCGAGATCAAAATGACACCAAAGAACGAGCATCCTGACTAAATACAATTGAGCAAGAGCAGATTGAGTTGAAGTCTAATCAATCGTATTGTCAGCTAACAGGTGCTGTGGGTCAGATAGGAGGATGTGAACCACTGCACGAGTACGACTATATATACGTGGACCCCTAGTATAACGAGTTCATCACAAGACATTCCCCAAAGAACTGCAATGTAGCAAACTGTAACATTTGAGTGTATTGCGTTTCATCATAATAGCTAATTATTAGAATCACAGAAATTTAGTTCCTGTATAAAAACATCAGTGAATTTATTAACAGCTATAGTACAATAATTTTTCTACACTAAAAGTATTATAGTCTCTTAATAGCATACATTCAAATTTTGGTTCACAGCAAAGTGCAGGCATAATAATACACCTAGATTATTGTTAGGACAATTGTTGCAGCTGAAAGGAGTACCCAGAACACGTATGCTGTCTTTATACCTGCAAAAATAGAATTGATAGCATTAATAATAATTATTACGGTTCAAGGTTTTTAGAAAAAAGATACGAATGTTCCTTGGAAAATTTTAGGATAATCTTGACTAGAAATCAAGAAATTGATGAAAACGAAGAATGCATGCCATCATTGCCATGTAACTGCATGGAATTGTACAAGTTACATTATTATGTATATTGATTTCCGGGTAATAATTTATTATTACACCGTTGGACTTTAGTTGCGAGGGTTTGCCTAAACACTTCCTATAGGAATTCGTGTCTGAATGCATGGTATATTCGACAGAAAAATTAGTTATTACTCTATTATATATAGCCACTAACTTTCATTTATCTGAATAGTGTTGGTCATAACTCCATTGGTTGTCTGGCTACACTTGGACGTCACTGTTATACGTGCATAGACTTTCATGGGAGCACTGAAGGGTACAGCAAGTATTGCTTCGAAACTATTGCTTTCTGCAGAAATAGCGATGGATTTAATTGCAGTGCTAGTGTTACTCTCAAACACCTGGATCGTGAAGTGACTAGGGTCATAATTTGAATTTGAATCATTATGCGTCCAATTAACTCGCACACCAGCAGTGTTAAGTTCGTTTGGTGGGGGAAAATATCCAATCATAGGAGAAATCACATCTAAAGGAGGACCTATAAATAATAAATATTATGTGTGACCGACCACATGTACCACACTTATCAATGTAGACGTACGTCATATCCCGTGACTGAGTGGATGGTGAGTAATTATACCAGGAGCAGATTACACTCCAAAGGCTTTGTTTACTGACTGCATGCATGAGTCTTAGAGTACCTGAAGGTTTGTGCTGAGCTACAGCTTCATCAGAAGGTGGAACAGTACAACGAACAGAAAACTCCGGCAATGAAGGATTTTGCACTATCAAGTCTGCTACCATCAAAGGTGAATCAGTTGATATAAGATTTGATACAATAGAGCCATTTCTTATTCTTCCTAATCCAGGAAGGTCTCCACGCGCATACGACAAAGGAAGGCCCACAGTAACGTATGGTGGTGCTGATAGCCTAATTTGATCTCCAGTTCCATTGCAGACATAGGTAACAATCTCTCCAGGACATACATACATTCTGTTTGTTGCTTGCAAAGAATTAAGACATAATGGTCGTCTGACCAGACACATCCATTCCTAGAAGTATAACTGCACCCTGTACCATGCATTCATGCATACAGAGAGTTGAAAACAAGTATAATTATAAGTATAATTATAATTATAATTATACTATAATTATTATAATAACTAATAATTATATTATAACTATAGGACTATAATTACATTAGTATAAGTACTTACCAGCAGTACCACTGGAATTGGTATTGGAGTCATTTGGTTTATAGAAGATCTGTGAAATAGTGTCTTTCTATACTGCATGCACTACAAAATAGCCTTGCAAATGTACTTTTTATAAACAGGGGCAATAATTTTGTCTGGACAACAGTTGGCTATACATGTACATTTAGATCGATGACGTAACGTTTTTTAAACTCTCTAGAGAGTAGTGTGAGTGTCTATGAATCTTGTATATATACAATCATAATTATTATAATCTCGCAATATGAAGGGGCGTGGCTTGCAAGACTAACAATTAAGTGATAACCATAATAATAGGTATCTCAAGACATCGGTTTACATTGAAGTCTATAATTATACGTATATAGTGGCTCCGAAGCCATCCATATCGGCCATGTTTTGCTCCAGACCAATGAAAACCCGAGAAACTTGTTGCATAAGTGACCCCTGATCTCTATAGTACATTGAAATGTTCATGTCTAGTTGTTTTTGTTTCTCTGCAAGAGTTATTAGGAAGATGGGAAGATAATTATTGTGTGTGTATAATTATGGTGTCTTTTAGTGAATCAACAGTGCAACCGCAAAAGGGCGCAGCTGTAAACACTTTAAGCATATTTATTGGCCCGTGAGACTGGGTGGGAGTAACTTCTATATGTAATGACATTCATATAGTATAATTAGGCTATGTCACATGCAACCAGCACTGCATGATTCTTGAAAACACTATGATTGTAATGAAGTACATAGGTTTGAGCTCAGGAGCTGGCCGCAAAGAATTAAACGGCCTGCAATGCACTCAATCTGTGCATGCGTCGGTCATTATATATAATTATATACCACCATGAATCCGGGGAGTTGAGATTATACAGTCTTTACATTAAATTATGAACACTCAATCTGCTTCCAGACGCTGCCCTTCGTGTTTGATGCCAAGTTCAGTATAGGATCAGTACTCCCCATATGAGTGTATAGTGTTAATTGTGATAGTGATTTCCCACTCTTGACCATTAAAATCAATCTATGTGTATACTGCAAGACTGCACTAGCTGATATTTCTGTCTATATATACCTGCACATTAGGCCCTGATAAATTATGCTTTTTTTCACCCATTATTCTATTCTTGAAAATGTGCCTATTATTCTCATAAAAAGTGCCAAAATGACATACAGTAGAACCTCGATTATCCGGCCCTCCATTATCCGGAACCTCGATTATCCGGCTTGGCAGTTTTCTTTTTATCAGATTAAATAATTCAGAAAATGGGCGTGTCCCTAAAATGCGCATGCGCGTTGCAGCAGTTACCATGGAGACATGCCTGCTTATCTTCTGCGCATGCGCAGACAACCATGCGGCACTGCTGTTTATCAATAAAGTGGGTGGATCAAGGCGTGGTTTATCTATTCGATTATCCGGCATATTCACTTATCCGGCCTGCTTCTGGAACCAAGGTGGGATAATCGAGGTTCTACTGTAATATTATTATTTAAGACGTATAGACATAAACACAGCACACAACTGATTCTCTCAGTGTTATCTTGCTGGCTTGAACTGGTGCATTTTTTGTCATGAAAACGTCGCTATCCAAAACTTAATGTAATGATTTTACCAAAAATGGACATTGATACCTTTAGACACCTATAATTATATGCTAAAATTATTCCGAGCATAATTTATCAGGACCTACTGCATATATACACACACGCTATAATTATATTAAAATAATTATACTGTATACCTTGCTTGTACATGCATGCACCGAGGCACAACTGCGCAGTGCATAATTATAATTATATAGTTATAGGACAGTGACTGCATGCTGAATATGTCACAATTACATGCATGTATACCTGAATATTAAACGGGTACTAATAATTTCAGCACATTTTAGCACATTTTTAAGCGCTTTTAAGTGCTAATTATGAATAATAAAACGCATAATTACGAAATTTTTATGGGACAGCATGTAAACTACTATAATTATGCTAAGCAAGCTAAGCCCTTTTTTCATCTACTGACTCCAAGCTTTCCATTCAACAGTAAACTCGACAAATAATATTGTGCTAATGATCATTGCATGAAGGTGTGTTTTCATACATTGTAATTTTATGATGAGGGTGCTTGATAATCAATACGAGCTCTTTTCTTTGAGCCAGTGACTCTGTGTGTGTACCATGATCTAGGAGAGTCCCTTGCTTGCTGACTGTGCTGCTGCATGTATACTATATTTATATATGCAGTGGCATAGGAAGCAATTTCTCAATGGGGGGGGCTCTAGTTTTTTTAGAGTAAGGCTATTCTACATAGTGCAGCCAGCTCTACTTAATAGCCTAGAAAGCTCCAGCCCCTGGAGCCCCCCTTCCTACGCCACTGCCATACATGACATGATGTGTAAACACAAAGATGGGAGGTCAGCTATAGGCGGAAGTCCCTTGCTTGCTACACCACACATGTAAACATTTGCAATATACGAGTTGTTAAAAGGCAGCACTTGCATGCTCAAGCAATGTGAAAGTTGCTACAATTGGCCGGGGCAAACACCAAAAAGCTAGCTTATTATATAGCTACTTTGCAGCGTGCGAGGACAGCCGGCATGGGGAGTATGTAAATCTGTCACATGTGCGTGCACCCAATAAACTGGCCTATGAATTAACTCGAGTAGTCACTATACCTCTTTCTTGATGACTATAATACCTTAATATATATACTGCAGTAGACATTCTATATACCTGCAGTGTTTATTATAAGTACGTATAGACTATAATCATACTGCACCAGACTGAGTATACAAAAGCTTTTTCAATGAGAACTATACCGTATATATAGCGGGTAATTTTCGTGGGCAAAATATTCGTGGTTTTCGTGGTTGGGTCTGACCACAAATATTTTACCCACGAATGAAGCGACCTTGCCTACCTTTACCTACAATCCAAGCAGCAACCA
Organism: Halichondria panicea; assembly: GCF_963675165.1. NCBI lineage: Eukaryota > Metazoa > Porifera > Demospongiae > Suberitida > Halichondriidae > Halichondria > Halichondria panicea. The sequence goes on along the minus strand of NC_087377.1, from coordinate 12,658,899 downwards.
CGAAAATATTACCCACGAAATGTCTCAATAATTATTGTTGAACCACAAATATTTTGTCCCCCGAAAATTACCCGCTATACGGTATATAGGCCCTGATAAATTTTGCTTTTTTTTCACCTTATAAAAAATCAGATGATTATTCCCCAAAAATGTGACATAACAAAATTAAGACGTATATAATTATAGACATAAACACAGCACACATGCAACTGACACACGACATATGATTCTCAGTGTTATGTTGCTGACTTGAACTGATCCATAATATTCACCTTCAGGTATTTTTTGCCATGAGAACATCGATCGTTATTAATGTAATGATATTTACCAAATATGAACATAGATGCTTATTATTCTTTAGACACCTACTGTGCTAAAATTATTCCGAGAATATTTATGAGCGCCTATATAATTATAGTGAGAATTAACAATACTATACGCATGTACCTATTGTATACAGCTATATAATTACCACCCACTATAATATATATTATACATCATGCATGCAGTATACGTTATAATAATTATAAGTTATTCATGGTTATTCCTAGTTGCATGCAGGCAATAATCGTTGGAATATTCCTGTATTTAGCCTCGGGAAACTATTTAGCTGCTCTGCATGTGTATTATTTTGTCCTATAGCTATAGTTGTATCTTAATTGAGTTTACAAGCAAAATAATTTCAAGATGAAGGTGATTGGAATTGTTCTCACCCTGGGCCTGTGCTTGGCAGGTGCTATGTCTCAGTCCCAGTTCACATGTTTCTTGACCAACGTCGGATTTAGCTCCCTCACAGAGGCCTGTAGGCAGGACTTCAGCTAGTGATGTCCTCCTGGTGAGTCACACTGCATATAGCTAGCTAGACCTATTGCATTAAGCTTCTATTATACTGTGTGCAATTATAGAAGATAACTTTTGTCCCATTATTTTTCCAGCAACGTGATGGGACCTTCAATCTTGATACCTGCAGACTTTTTGCTCACCAACAAGCAGTTGTGCCAGTCAACTAAACACTATGCTGATGTATTATAATCATCGCACAGAGGCAAAAGGAAATATCCGAGCATCCGATGCACATTTCTACCATATTGGAAAAGTTCCCCTTTCTTGGGAACAAGGAAATTGTAAGTACTTTTAGTCTATAATAATTTATTAATTTTACTCTATTGTGCAGCTGATTGCTGATTGCTGTTTTCTTTTCGTAGGTGCCTCCAGAGTTCGGCAATCAGCTGCACAATAGAGTAAAGATTGAAGAGCTTCCCTGATCATTGCCATGCCTCTGGCCGTTATGATGTCACTGTTCCTAGCACTAGTTAATTGCTGTCCTGTAGACACGTACAGTGAACAACTACTGCATGCATATATTATAATTATAGTTGTATAGCGCTGAAGAACAAAAATTTTATTATAGCTTGCATAAAATATATATAGCTAGGTGTAATAATTACAGATGATTTGGTAGTGTTATAATTATAATAGCTTGGTCTTTTTACGTGATAATTATTGCATGCTATTCTTGATATTGGGGCATATACGAAAGAGAGGGATAGGCAACGCCCAACCACCGTCAGGAATTTCGGATGGAGTCTGGTCCCGGGTTAGCAAGAGTACATATTATAATTATACTGCTATAGTTTGCAGCTGTATATACACAAACAGACTTGCTGTGAAGCTGATCTGATATTTCCCTGCAGAGCTAGAGTTTGGACACATGATGATTCACATAGCTATAGCTGCAACATAATAATATTATACGCTCTATAAATTTTAAATATATAGAGCATGCACTGAAATACTAAACCCTTGGCGGTTTCACATCATTCGTACAACACTCTGCTGATTTGGAATGAGCTATAGAATACAATGTGAAAAATTGCGGGAAAACAACAAAAAGCGTGGAAACAATTATGGAATCTGGCGAGAGCATAATTCCAATCCGCTACAACGTCATCACATAGTCAGTTTTCACTATGAAATAATTATTTGTTGGTGGTTTCAGAAAATGCCGCCTGTAAACAGATCAGGGAGTGAGAGCCAAGCGCCTAATCCAATTACAACTGATGGAATTTAGTTGTCACAAAGGAGGTCAGTTTGCCCACAACAATAACGCCACGAAAATTACCCCCTATATATACGGTGATTATAATTATTATGCATGCATGGGAAGTATTCTAGTACAACTCATATATTTCTGTGCTAAATATATACATACATGCATGCACTGAAGAATGTACTGACGAATTATGATCTATTCATCATGATTTATAATAATAAGAATTAATAGCGCATCTGTTCATTTATATTAGCTAAACAATAATATTAAGAGCAGCTATACAACAGTTACTGTTCTGTCAAACTTGTCCAGATACCTGCAACCAATAAAAGGAAATACATCACAGCATTTAAAATGATGAAAGCATCATAATTATAGCGGAACCTCCATTAACGACCACTTCCGAAGAGCAACCACACGCTATATAACGGCCAAGAGCTCAGGTCCGCATTGAAACTAAAATATCTTCAATGTAAAGCAACCTCTCAGGAGCGACCACCTCTCTACTCTGCATAACGAGCAGCTTTCTAGTCCCCAATCAGCTTTAGCAATTGAAATTAACCTCCCAAAACGAACAACCAAGCTCAGAATTATCAGACAAATATTGTATTTGCTGAGATAGCACAATCGTGAAGCCTATAACTGTAGCTCGTGAGCTAGAGAAGTAGTAGCAAAGCTCCCAGATCACAGCAGGACTTGTCTCAGAGCATATACATGCATGTGGTGGGTAATCCAAACCCTTGAACGAAGACCTACAGTATAACAGCTGTTCCCTATAATGGAGTCATTGACTATAATTATATAGGACTCATATTATAAACGAGTGATGAAGTGACACACAGCAGCTCGGCAAAATGGGTTTGATAATGGCCACACAAGTTTAGACAGAAACTATAGACATTTACACAATGCCAGACTCACGTTGGATTGTGTTGTTCTATTCTCCCTCTAAGGATCATTCTCCCCAGCAGCTGACAGAGTGAGGTGAGACAGTCCACTCCAGCAGACTGCACCAGGGCATTGTCACTGCTCTGTGGGATGGGGGTATACATGTACATGTAATTAACAATTAATGTTACAATAGTATACATGTATATACCCGTACTCTTATCTACTCTTGCCTATCTGGGTAAAAAATGATCAAGTCTTTTGAAGCAAACACTCCGTTATGATAAAGAATGGCAGTCCCACTAACTCACCAGTCCATAGAAGATGGAGTCCAGAAATAGCTCGAGGTGTCTCTTGAACACTCTCTTACCCAGAGACTTGGCAAACACTGGCAACTGTGGACAGAGAGAGCATTCAACACCCTCAAGATAGCGCAGTCACAGCTTAGTATATACATTTGTACAACACTGTGGAATCTCTACTTTTGAAAATTGCTGAAAGTTAAATGTTATAACTTTCAGTTGACCTATGTATATACTGTAACTAACTACACAATGCGATCACAACCAACGTATATACATGTACACATGTATTATACCGATAATACTGGTACTTTCATACCACCTTGATCATGCCATTACTCATCTCACCAGTTTGAGCAGTGTCTCCAGGAAGTTGATGTGTTGAGGGTAGTGTTTGTGTCGTAGAGTCTCGGCACAGAGGGGGAGGAGGGAGGACACTCGGTCACCACACCCACTCACACCACTCAGCTCTCCAAGCAGGAGAAGGGCACTGGAGGGAAGGGGGGCAAGACTAGAGTGTAGTTTGTCTATATAATTATTTTTACACACCACAACCATTAATTATTGAAGGACTTTTTCAAAGCCACATTAATTTTGCAACGTGAAAAATTATTAGGATTGGCTGGGGAAGCACGAAAAGAGCAAAAGAAGAGAGGCATACGTCAATCCGTTACAACATTATTACACATGTATAAAATACAACTTTGATTAAATTAGCTGTTAGATTGATCAGGAACACAAACACAATCTACATGTAACCGTATAGCGGGAAATTTTCGCGGGTGCAAATTTTCGCTATTTGGCTTCATTGCAGAGCCCTCAAAAGAAATGTTCGTGTACATGTCTTCGTTAATATATCGATTAACAACGCTTCGCAAATTCTAACTAAGTGAAGTGCTGTAAACCCTCGATCTCACGACCATGCAGAGTGTTATACAAATGATGTGAAAATGAAAGCACCACGAGAGTTGCTGATGCCTCAGTGAAATGAAGCTATAATACACCGTAACTATTAAGTGCGTGTTTGTGTGTAGACTACTACAGCTGCTCAATGATCAATGAAGTGCAAGTAAGAGTTTCTATATAGGCTATAGCTTCTAGTCATGTTTTTAATTTGTGGATTTGCAAAATAATGCTGGATTCTCGAGTTATGCCTATAGTTTTGTGTGTGTAGAAAAATGTGTCCATGCATGGAGTGTTGCTATATATACTCTACTTACATGTACTACATGTAGTTAACTCTTCACCAGAACGCTAGCTATTGGTAGCTGCAAGAGTGAGAAGAGAGCTGCAAGGCTCTGCTGTTGCAGCCATTAATTTTATATCTAGTTAGCTCTACTGATACCCAACGTGCAACTTTTTAGCGCAGTACACCACTATATGGCATCCAGATGTAGACTCAGAAGTCACAACCTACTGCATGGGTTGTACAAGTGCTTGTAGAGAGGTGACCTTACTAAATACACGTGTACTGTACATCCTGATGTACACAAAACCTACATGTACAAGTTTATTAACAGAGTGTCATACAAAATTTTGAAGTACATGTAAAGGGGGAAATAGGCAAGTAACCAGAAAATGTTGCTAAAAACAGAGGGTGAACTTAGAATGTAACATTGCCAGCTATGGACACTCAGTCACCCCCCCAGTCACCCCCCCCCCTCCCTGTCAGTGGAGTAGGAACAGTTCAAAAGTTGGGGGGGCCACTTGGGTGGTGCTTTGCACCACCCAAGTGGCACCACCCCGGCGCAGAGCGCCGGAATTTTTTAGACAGGAAGCCATACCTCCTCATTATGACATCATAATTAGCTACGGCCTAGCTACAAGCTTATTAGCTCTGATAATAATTATAATTATACAGCAGAATTGCATTCATAAAAATTCCTCACAAAAATATAATCATTTAGAAACGTCCAAAAAAAGTGTCAATTAGCACTCCTGATCTTGTCAATTAGCACTTCCTGATCTTGTCAATTAGAGTGCATGCACTCCTGACAAGATCAATTATCAGGAAGGGTGTGGCCAATTCATGTGACTCTCATTGTTGGGGGGGGGCCAGCCCCCCCTGCTCTGAAGTTGGGGGGGCCACTGGCCCCCTGGCCCCCCCTGTTCCTACTCCACTGCCTGTATATGACACCCTATAATATCCTCAGAGTGTCTAAACATTTTAGATCATAGCAACCATAAGTATCTAGCCAATTAGATTTGAATGTTCTTATCTAATCTTTGCAACATGATATTCTAAGTGAAGTACATGATTTTCTAAGTAAGTACGTGATTTTCTAAATTAAGTACATAAGTTGGATAGAACACTTCCGTTAGCCAATCAGATTGCAGTATTTAATGGCAAACATGATCTAAGTATAATTTAGATCATGTTTGTCATAAATACTGCAATCTGATTGGTTAGAGGAAATGTTCTATCCAATTTAGAAAATCATGTACTTCAATAGAAAATCATGTAGCTGATCAAGATAAAATAATAACCCAAGTACATAATAATAAGCAATACTTGATGTTAATGAGTGTTTTCTTTGGTGTTGTTTCCTTTTTTGCTTGTTCTACTTCTTTACTTGACTTTGGGGGAGCGAATTTTCTTGTTTTCTTTGCCACTGGAGCAGTAAGTAGGTTCTCACTGGCTGTGGAGGAGAGCAAATAGTCTACGAACTCTTGTCTTGCAGGTCAGAGAGAGCAGATAGGAAGGTGGGGCTGGTTACTGCAGCAGATATGGAGGTGGGGCTGGTTGCTGCAAAGACAGAGCTGGAGGTGTGGCTGGTTTGGAAGGAAGCAGGGAAGGATGTGGGCTGGGTCTCAGTTTCCTGTGCCCTGTCTGCCCCTCCACTCAATGGAGCTTTACTCAACACCAACAATCAGAACACTGACCTAATTGAGGGCTCTGTCATTACCTTCCAATGTGATCCTGGGTTCTCACTGGTGGGTGCAGTGACTGTCACTTGTAACAACTCTGGTCTTTGGTATCCTGACCCGGCTCTATTGGATTGTGTATCTAGAAGTTGTACGTATACACTATAATTATATAATTATAAGCTGATGCAAGAAAGAACCTTTTATGATTATAACTAAATGAATAGCTATAATCATAGTCTTATATAGTTTACTCTTGTGATGCACACCCTCCCATTGTCTATTGGAACTCTCTATACTGATATTTTTCACTCTAAAAATGTTGCCTCCTCCCATGCACAGTTCAATCACCCACCCTATTTACCAGAGAGATTCTTTCTATCAGTGTGGTTGTCACTGCAGTTGCTTTCACAGTCATTGGATTCCTCACTGGACTCTTAGTGATGCACCTTTGCTCTCGTAAGAAAGCAGTGTACTTCCCAGCAGCTGAAGGACAAACTAACTTAAGACCCACTGTACCAGCTGGCCCTGTTTATGAAGAGGTGTCACCCAAAGAGGAGATTGAGCTGAACACTAACCAGGCGTATGGACCAGTCGGACTGTAAAACTTCTGTTGATGTGCATCAACTGCATGCTCAATTATATATGTAAATAGTTACTGCGTCTGCATGTTCATTATAGAGAACAATGTAAACAGCAACATCATTATTTCTGCATTTTCAGTAAAAGCCACCATACATGTTTTGTATCAACTAAAAGAAGCTATAACAATTATTTGTCATTTTTAATATTGGTTGCAGGTATGGTTTGGCAGATGAAAAAATGTTCACACAAAACATGTCTAATTGAAAAAGTTGTGAACGTACGCTGTTTTAAACCTTCAACTTTTGTTTGGAAGAAAATTCACCCTTAGGTTTCTTCCAGTTTAGCAACATGCAACTATTAAAACAGCCACTCCTACTCTCTATATGCAGTACACGATTACCACCTCTAAGGCATTTCTCACAATGGTGACATGTACATCATATAAAAGTTATACACTCAAATTTTGGAGGTGTCTATGGGATTTAGAAAGATGCCCAAAGGCACTGTTTTAGTATCCCGATCGTAGCGAGGGTACTACAAGTGGCTGAAGGCTTCTAAATCACACGGACACCAAGTCTAACTCATTTAGACACTACAGTATGCATGCATGCACAAACCTAGCTTGCCTCGAGGCTTGACTATCAACAGGATACTAAGTACGTTGTAGGTGCACTAAGTCCCATAGTATACCTCTGAGGCATTTTCCCATGTACTTAACAATTAATTATCAACTTACTACCTCTGAGGCACTTCAGAATGGTATGTGGAGAAAGTGTCTAACGTCTAATATATATATTACATGCATTTTGCATGTACAAAGGAATCCTGAATGAATGACATAATATTATGATTTGACAGTCATTCTATAGGCCGTGAGTTGTTGGCCTAAGTCATGCAGCTACGTAGATATTATTCAAAGACTCACGTTTGTGTTGTTCTATTCTTCCTCTGAGGATCATCCTCCCCAGCAGCTGACAGAGTGAGGTGAGACAGTCCACTCCAGCAGACTGCACCAAGGCATTGTCACTGCTCTGTTTGTGGAGGGGGAGTACTTGTAATAAGCGGAGTATTCAGATTTCAAATCTTGAAATAGCTTAAAATAATGTAGGAAACACACTCAAATTTATTTGAGTGTGTTTCCTACATTAATGTATAGTCAGAGTAAATTACAAAAATACAAGAAGTTTCTTACGTTAGCTTTTGAGGAAATTTAGGTGATCTAGCTGTCCAAGAAATTTCAACCCCACGCAATCGATAGTACAACATTCAGCAAGCAGGAGAATGAAACATAAGATTAGATTTGGTTTAAATTGTTATTGCGCATAATTATTATAGCTCTATTTACATCAGGCCCTGGCAAATTATGCCGGCATTTATTTAGGGCATAATAGGGTTAAAATTTTGAATTTGGTCAATTCGGTACAAATAGGACGGTCCTCTGCTGCTGCTGAATGTGTTTTTTCTCTTTTAAATGACTCTTTCACATACATCTAGAAGATATGTTGAATCTTCAGTTATGTACAATATACAATACAACAATGAGATAATTTTTTGCTACTACTATTGCTGAAAAAGGACGTCAATGTGGGGCATATTGATGCTATTACACCTTTGTTACCTTTATCCCACTATACACCATAAAGCTCCATGCACACATCGTCATAGAAACACTAAAACAACAACAGCACGCTCACCCGTCCCCACGTACGGTTTCAGACAATCCTTCACCTGTGTGTGTGTGTGTGTGTGTGTGTGTGTGTGTGTGTGTGTGTGTGTTGGGGGTGGGTTGAATTGTTGAGCTGTAATGTGTGAACATAATAAATTTATTATTATGTGTGCTACTGAAAACATGATATCAGACTTTAGGGGATATACATGTAGGTTATTATTGCATGACCACCCACTCTCTATTCTCCCTCTGAGGATATCTCCCCAGCAGCTGACAGAGGCATGCAGTTACAAACAGTGTCAAGAATATATCTTTCCGTTACATATCTGTACAATGTGAAGCGGTAAAGCATTGTATTAATGCACCACACAGGACACATCTACACAAACAGTTTCTTTGTGAACCTTAAAGTGATTTGTTTAACTTGAAAGTAGTAGTTACCTAAACCAATACCATTAGTCACAATACTCTCACTAATGACTGTACACACACACACCGAGCTGGCCACGCACGCACGCACGCACGCACGCACGCACGCACGCACACACACACACACACACACACACACACACACACACACACACACACACACACACACACACACACACACACACACACACACACACACACACTCACACATTGCCGAGCTGGTCATAGCCGGGTAGCCTCTGAGCACTCTGTAGAGCGGAGTAAAAAGGATTGAGTCAAGACAAGTTTCCTGTACCTGCCTGGTGTTACACATGCACAATACATCATACCATGGATAGAACAGTAAGAGGGATTGGAAACGAAAATGTTTGCCTGAAACACTCCGCGTTATAGGGTGTGGCTAAAACTACAAAGGATTATATTTATAGTCAGCATGCTCATTACCTGTCTTGCTGCCATACAATGTGCTGTACATAGAAATGGTGAAATTGATCACTTTTAATGTTGATTATTCTAAAAAGTAAAGAGAATCTAGCTCTAAAAGGTCGATTAAGCAACGCAGCCACTAAGCTAGAAAAAGTTATGAGACCCCAAAAATTATGATGCTCCAAAAAGGAGTTTAGAGGATATAGGTTACACAGGCACTATTATCACATGACCATTCATCAATCTTAGTGCCCAGCTCTGCAGTACAGATGCAGACTGCATGCCTCTCTCACTGCATGGTTGGCTGCCTAGCTCTGCATGGGAGATGTAGAAGTCCACCTACACACACACACACACACACGCACACACACACACACACACACACATCAACATCACAGCAAGATTGAGACTGCTAAAATTATTAGGATATGCACATGCATGTATCTTAATCTTAAAGCAGTCCATTTGAAAGGTTTGTAAACGGTAAGCATCTGTCAACCAATATGCACATTCTGCTAGGGTGGGTAGATTTGGTAAAGACTTTTGAATGGATAAGCAATAATCACACAGAGCCATAACAGACGGTAAAGACCCACTACACTAAGCATGAATCATCAATCGTAGCTCTAATAACTGTACAGTGTGTAGGGGAGGGGGGTGTAGGAACAACTAAAATGAGAACCAATTAAGGATGATTCATGCATACTGTGGTTGCGATGTAGGTACACGTATGTATACATGCATGCACCGTAAAACCTCGATTTAATTTAAAGCGACACTTTTAAAATAATAATTACATTTTGCAAAAGTGAGTTTTAATGTACACAACAAAATGAATATAAGCTTTGTGCTATAATTATGGGAGAAATGTTCAAGTGTCGCTTATTTAGAGAATCTTACTGAGCATGAGATGATCTCCCAACTCCCTCCACGTGGGGGCACGCATCGACAAAAACAGCAGGTAAAGACCCACTACACAATAAACATCAAGTGAGACAAGGTCTGATAAAGGGTCATGCAATCTATAACCATCATTTGATGGACATAATTATTAGATGATAAAGGGTCATGCAATTACAACCATCATTTGATGGAGATGATAAAGGGTCATGCAATTTTTTGTCGGGTATATGGATGTGGTTGTCTCTCCTCTGTGGGGAGGTGGACCAGGAACTCGATCTCTCGTAACCACGAAGGCTGATAATTGGAAAGGAACCGGATCGAGAGGAGTTACAAACGAAAAATGTCTCATGCAGGGAACCTGCATGAGGCTAACTGTCCTCTAGTCTCGATTTCAAGTTAGTGTACTGATGTATTGCAGCTTGGAAATGAGGCTAGAGAACTTCTAGATTTTAAGAAAGCTTTTAACACTGTTGTACATGATCCTAAAGCTATTGCAGTGGAACATGGGAATTACACTCTCTTTGTGGTACTGGCTTACTAAATATCGAACAGATATCACGTTTGTATCAATAATTATTATTGATGGCACCAAGTCATAATAAATAATTGGTACATACCTATATCATACCAACTCTCAGGGAGATCTATAGGAGTTCTATCATCACAAGTGACAATAATAATCATGGAAAGATCACCTCAACAAAATTTGAGTATGATATGATAAAAAAATCACTTCCATCTGATGCACCAGTTTCACCTAAAGAGACGGTTAATTGTACTTCATTTTTTTATTGTAGTCTTGCACCATGCCAATTGTATCACTTAAATTATTTTTTGTACAATTGCTGTAAAGTTCAAAATAATGATGGTACCGGTATGAGCATAGCTATTCATCTTGTGTATGTTCACGAGTGAATATATACTACATATACTTTAGACACTATTGAGCTGCTTAGGTAAAGAGTGACACCTATCTTACGTCTATTATTAAGAGGTAACGTAAACCCAGCACACAACTGACACAATTATTGTCTTGCTGAATTGATCATGCACCTTCAGAATTAGGACGTCGTTATGCAAAACTTAATGAAATGATCTTTACCAAGAGTCAAAATTGATGACTATTTTATTCTTTGGACATAATTATTATGCTAAAATTATTCCCAGCATAATTTATCAGGGCCTAAACTCTCACTTAACTACTATAGTGACTCTTACCACAGGCAAATATAGGTCAACATGCATACAGCCATGCATGAGCATACTGTGCACAATGTGTTATTGCTCCATAGTCATAGTGGTAGTCAAAACAAAGCGTGTGTTTATTATTATTTCCCGTCCCTCCCTATAGCTTTGTTATCACAGTCTCTCACTTTGCTAAATGACCCTTTTAATTTTTAGGCACCGTTGGCCCCTAGGCATTTGAAAGATTTTGTGGCTGGACATCTGGAGAGCTGCCCTAGAAATATGAAAATTCATAGCATTACTTGGAAAGGAGGAAGACTAATGAATGTCCTTAGATGCAGTTACTCCCCCCTTCAATAGTTACTAGGCAAATGAATGCGTTTACAGCATTCAAAGAGGGTAAACCACCAGCCATTAAAATTAATGTTATTATAGAAACTATTTTCAGTGAAATAAGTATACGCCAACTACCCCAAACAGACAATAATCTTCCTATAATAACTATCCCATGAGAATGACAACAACTATTAATTGTATTGAACATCAACATTTCCTAGCGATAATGTACGTGTGAACATGTGCAATACATTATTATATACACACCCATACACAGCTGCTGGCATCACATGCATACATAAACAACCATGCAGGAAAGTAAACGGACTTTACGTTCACTTTATAACCTAACATGGTCATACTAACTGCTTTCATAGCAGGAAAAACCAACATGCATTAGTGCATGCCTGCCCACCTATAGATACATGCTATGTACAGCACTTAATGTAGAGAACAATCGGCATTGTGTCAAGTGTGTTGATTGTCATGTGCTGAAAGCCTTGTCATGTACGTGTACATATAAAGAACAATTAGAGGTTATATATAGCATTCTATTATAAGATTCTGTGTAGAGTCCAACGATGCATTACGGAAACATTAAAAGTACATGCCATAAAAGCACTCAAGCTTCCCACCAATGTTCAAAGTCTGAGTACACAATTTTAATTCAGATACACAAGCTTTGCTATGGAAACACCAATCAGTGAGTAGACCATAATCACAGGGGCTCCCCAGTGAATTCCAGACACACCCAATAATAAGAGGAAGTGACATAAGCAGACAGGAAATGACAGGCAAATCTCAGGCCGATATTGGCTACACAATTATATTAAACTGGGTATACAGTAGCAAACAGGGTATACAGTATAGCAAACAGGGTTACAGTATAGCAAACAGTATAGCAAACAGGGTATACAGTATAGCAAACAGGGTATACAGTAGCAAACAGGGTGTACAGTAGCAAACAGGGGATACAGTATAGCAAACAGAGTATACAGTAGCAAACAGGGTATACAGTAGCAAACAGGGTATACAGTATAGCAAACAGGGGATACAGTATAGCAAACAGAGTATACAGTAGCAAACAGGGTATACAGTATAGCAAACAGGGTATACAGTAGCAAACAGAGTATACAGTAGCAAACAGGGTATACAGTATAGCAAACAGGGTATACAGTAGCAAACAGGGTATACAGTATAGCAAACAGGGTATACAGTATAGCAAACAGGGTATACAGTAGCAAACAGGGGATACAGTATAGCAAACAGGGTATACAGTATAGCAAACAGAGTATACAGTATAGCAAACAGGGTATACAGTATAGCAATTAGGGTATACAGTAGCAAACAGGGTATACAGTATAGCAAACAGGGTATACAGTAGCAAACAGGGTATACAGTAGCAAACAGAGTATACAGTAGCAAACAGGGTATACAGTATAGCAAACAGGGTATACAGTATAGCAAACAGAGTATACAGTAGCAAACAGGGTATACAGTAGCAAACAGGGTATACAGTATAGCAAACAGGGTATACAGTATAGCAAACAGGGTATACAGTAGCAAACAGGGTATACAGTATAGCAAACAGGGTATACAGTATAGCAAACAGAGTATACAGTATAGCAAACAGAGTATACAGTATAGCAAACAGAGTATACAGTACCAAAACAGGAATTCCTATACAATTTATATCTATAGAAACAAACCAGAGTTAGAAATAATAATATCATAACGCCATGATCATAAACAGTACGCCATACATGTATAGTGAGTGGATACACATCTACACACATGCATCACACAAGAACAGAGGACACTTATGGAGGCGTATGAAACACAGGTTATACTAGATGAAACCCTGATAGGGTATGTTGACTGTTTAGCATTATTATGTCCATCAACCAACAGACAGCAGACATGTACAGTACACTATAATTGTATGTGCACAAAATAATGTTCTTGATACAAGCAGTGATCGATAAAAAATGTTTGAGTAAAAGTGAATTGAGAGAAATAACCTAAAACTTTCTTAACATGTTAAACATGTAAGCTGACAATTAAGTGATTGTGACTGAACTACGGGGGATAATAAGCTTGAGTTCATGTATTGAGTTGATTCTTGTACTAACACTAAAATGTTTGTTGTATTCTACCACACACTTAGCTACTACCTATGAAAATATGTCACCTAAAGGATATGAGTTGATTCTTGCACTAACAAGTTATGACCCAGTACCTCCAGTACCTAATGCTTCGCATATTGCTTGGACGGGCGTGCAGGTACTGGAGGTTCATTGTTATGGGCTGATTTAGGGGGACGGGCTGGAACCATTGCCGCACCAGCTCTGTATAGGGGAAGGAATAATGTTTAAGTAGCTAAGCTAATTAAAAGTGTGTTGTTTGATGCACATTATATAGTTGTAGCTAGCACTCGGACACGGGAGTGTACTTGATGCACAATGATATTAACCCAACCTACTGACACCACCATCCCTTCGTTGGATTAACGTTTGCCCACAATTAACAACTTTGTAAACATTATTATAGTGGTAATTAGTTACATGCATGGGAGCATGTTCGTGCATTCAATCAACTTACGCTTTAGGGGGACGTGAGGGAAGCTTTGGTAGTCCGGGGTCGTCATCTGTCGTTGTGGGTGATCGAGAGGGGAGGGGAGGGGGAGGGGCTCGGTCGTACTTGTACACGGTACTTGGTACTGCCTTCATGTTCAACTCCACTGGGAGACGACCTGTGTGTGTGTGTGTGTGTGTGTGTGTGTGTGTGTGTGTGTGTGTGTGTGTGTGAGTGTGTGTGTGAGTGTGTGTGTGTGTGTGTGTGTGTGTGTGTGTGTGTGTGTGTGAGTGTGTGTGTGTGTGTGTGTGTGTGTGTGTGTGTGTGTGTGTGCATGTGTGTGTGTGTGTGTGTGAGTGTGTGTGTGAGTGTGAGTGTGAGTGTGTGTGTGAGTGTGTGTGTGTGTGAGTGTGTGTGTGTGTGTGTGTGTGTGTGTGTGTGTGTGTGTGTGTGTGTGTGAGTGTGAGTGTGTGTGTGTGTCACTACATGTGGAATTTTAAATATGCATGGAGTAAATAAACCTTGTTGTAGAAGTAATCCTTTTAGCAAAGATCTCTGTTCTAAGCACACCATACACACACCATATACAGCTCTCTAATTAATACAATAACATTATTTTATTAGTGAAAGTTATACGTTACTGTCAGGAGCAAACCATAATCTATCGGACAGCAAACAATAATCATTATGACTTCATATACATGTAGCAGGGCCACACTTCAAGCAACACACGTGAAACCACTATTCTATTCACCAGTATCGTAGATAGTCATGAGTTCTTGTGACAATTGCTCCTCTCCAATATTATGGAGATGACCAGCCAGCTCTCTCCAGGTTGGTCGCCCAGAGCAACTCCTCATCCACTGGTCGATCACCTCCGTTAGACAGCCACCATGGTTGATTCCACATGAATCCTCGATCTAAAATGAGATATTTGAGTGAGTAGCTGATCAACAATAGAGTGCACTTCTACTTTATCTATGTAAACAACACATTCCTTCACACCACTAAGTACATGTATGTATGTACACTACATGTACTGTACATGTAAATGTCATGTACTCCTGATGACTATCAATGCTTGACCCTTGATAGATTCAACTACATACCTGTTCAATCATTGTTTCTGGCACCCTCATAGTCTCAGCCAGCTCCCTCCATTTGTGCTGCATTGACCTGATCTGGACCAAGGCCTGGTCAATGTCCAGGAGCTTGTCAACATCAGGCAGGGCTGGGGCTGAGGCTGTGTGTGTGTGTGTGTGTGTGTGTGTGTGTGTGTGTGTGTGTGTGTGTGTGTGTGTGTGTGGTGTGTGTGTGTGTGTGTGTGGTGTGTGTGTGTGTGTGTGTGTGGTGTGTGTGTGTGGTGTGTGTGTGGTGTGTGTGTGTGTGTGTGTGTGTGTGTGTGTGTGTGTGTGTGGTGTGTGTGTGTGTGTGTGTGTGTGTGTGTGTGTGTGCGTGTGTGTGTGTGTGGTGTGTGTGTGGTGTGTGTGTGTGTGTGTGTGCGTGCGTGCGTGCGTGTGTGTGTGTGTGTGTGTGTTGAGAGAGAGAGAGAGAGAGAGAGAGAGTGAAACAAAAACTCATAAGCTGAACACTAATGATGATAACATCTGCACTAACTATTAAAACTGCAGTAGGCAATGCTACAGCTTCAGGGCAGCACTACAAGCCAGTACTAGAGGAAGCAATGAAAGCTACAACTCACAACACTCAAACCATGAACACTATCATGGCCTTGGGGACTCTATAGCAGTAGTGAGTACCAGCTTGTAACTCATGAACAATAACAAGGTTATGTGCCTTAAAAGGTAAGGGTAAAACCAGAAGCCATAAAGCTGACAGCTTATCAGGGATGCACTCTGTGTTTTCCCATTGTCTCCTAATCAGCTGATGAAATGACATGCTGTACACACCCAGGAAACAGACAGACAAAACAAACACTAGGGAAGACAAGATAGAAACTTCCTAATCAAAACTACCAGGAACAGACAACATTATAAGCACACTTCTTCTTAATCATACAATATGGGAAAAACTCATAACTCGCTAGGGACCTCACTACCAGGAACAGACAACACTAGATTTCAAAATGGGAAAAACTCACAACTCGATCGCTATAGATATTTCTAAATCAAAACTACCCGGAACGGACGCACCATAGTACACACAATAAACATGCAATAATCAAAACGAAAGCACCACGGGTGCTGATGCCTGGCCTGAAGCTATTAGAGTAAACATGCTATGTTTATTCCTTTTTTAGAACGGTACCTAATTTCCACCGCACTTCATTGACTATCATAATTATAATAATAGCAGTCTATACAGACAGACACACAAAGTGAAACACATACCAGCAATAATTATGCCGCTGTGCGCTTGTGCAATGATGGAACAATGAATCTTAAAATTACGCAAGCATACTCACCTGTTGGGAGGATGGCTGCCTTAGCTTCCTGTTGTATGGTAGCATCACTATCCACAGTGGCGTAGGTCACCTGATGATGATCCACAGTGGCAGTCCCTTTCTTGCGAGGCTGGCTAGTGCTAAGGGCAGCATAGATTACCGGCTCCACTGTAGCCTGGGGTGTCGGGAACAAGAATAGCCTTACTTGTAATTATAGAGTGTACCTACAATATAAATTAACAATTTAGTATGACTATCTGTACAATGCAAAGCAGCTAGGATATTGCGGTGAAGCAATGTATAATTAATGCACCACACAGGACACATCTAATTAACACTATACACAAACAGTTACTTTACTTACTTTGATGATTTGTTTAACTTTTAGTTATAATGCCACAGAACGAACACTCATTAGTCACAATACTCTCACTAACGGCTGTACACACACACACTCACCACATTGCCGAGCTGGCCATAGCCGGGCATCCTCTGAGCACCCTATACAAACAGTGGAGTTAAATGATTGAGTCGATCAAGACGAGTTTCATATACCTGTCCAGTGTCCATCACACTGTATCCCTCTTCATTGACCGCTATTTTCTGTGTTAATTATAAGAATGGTCATCATTGCAGCATCATAATGGTGTGTATTGATGAGGTTATACTATACACCTTATCACTGTTGAGGATAACCTCATCATAGGTGAGGGAAGCAGGATTCTGTGAAGCAGGATTCTGTGAGGTGATGCAATAATTAAGCTAATGCACACAATACGTTGATACTCACCACATTATGAGTGATTCTATTGTAGCCTTCTTCATCCGCTGCTGGAGGCTGGCACTGCATTAAAGAGTTAGTGAGTATAAAACGAGTCAAGAAAACTAACCTTCTTTGAGTTCTTTACCGGCCCATTGTGTTGTAGTGCACTGTATTCCCCCTGTAATGAAAGGCATGGCTCATAACAATACACAGAGACTACACACATTACGTTTACATCAAACCTATGATCCATTTCTATACTGTCATTTGATTTATGCCTCACACTCTCTGAGAAAACAAGTAATCAGTTTTTGTACCAGAAAATTAGTCAACTCACCTTTTCTCTTTCTGAGAACCACCAATAAGATAATTATTATCAACAAAATGAGAAGTAACGCGACCATTATACCACCAGCAACACCTCCAGCTATAGCAGCAACATTCCCACCAGTTGGCGCTGCCACACCTATATATAATAGGCCATTATGCATCACTGTTACATGTACATGCACATACAGAACAAAAATGAACTTACACCTCAATACAGCCGGGTCAGGATCCCAGAGACCAGAGTTGTTACAAGTGGCAGTCACTGCACCCACCAGTGAGAACCCAGGATCACATTGGAAGGTAATGACTGAGCCCTCCATTAGGTTAGTGTTCTGAAAGTTAGTGTTGAGTAAAGCTCCATAGAGTAGAGGGGCAGGCAGGGCACATGAAACTGGGTACAGGTTAATTGAAAAGTTACGCTCAATTTTAGTTATTCAAAATAATTGACAAACTACCATAAATCAGGAAACTTACTAGACTCATTTCTGCAGATAATCTCCCCCGGGTTCTTGTCCCACATTCCTGTAACTAGACAGGTGGCAGTCAGTATGCCCTCAGGGAACAGTCCATCATCACACTGGAAGGTCACTTGTGTACCGGGAATAGCTGGTGCTGAACGATTACTGATAGTGCCATTCTGTGGTGGGGATAGTGAAGTTGTGCAGCTCATTGGAGCTGTGAGGTGAAAAATAATAATTTGTACAATCAAGAGCTTAACTCACGAATTGTGGGAGTAGGTGTGGTTAGTAATGTACACTCAATAGCCTCAGGGTCTGGACTCCACATCAGTGTACCCTCACATGTCACCATTGTAACAGCAGATACATACCCAGCGTCGCACTGGATGGTTACCGTGGATCCTGGCAAACTGTTGGTGGTTGGTCCAAACGCTCCATTCATGGGGTTGATCAACACAGGACAGCTGCCTGCATGAGAGGGAGTCAATACCGTAATTGATGAAATTACAGTGCCAGAAAAAATTAATTCCACTTCTGAGTGGCGCATCTTTTAGAACATAAAAAACTTGCGTTCAGCCCAGCAAATTATGGTGGCGCTTATGTTCTACATAATAGTTAGACACTGTTTAGGATAATTTAGAAGCCCAAAGGGCTGGTTGTAGTGTTCTTCTAGCCTGATTAATGGTTAAAGACGAAGTGTGAAGGGTAAAAGTGCAGGATGGTTCTCTTGATGTCTCAAACGAACCTTTTTATAAGCGCCAGAAAAAAATAATTCCAGCAACAGTTGGTGCTTCTAAAAAATTATACTGATGCTGACATGGCGCTTAAATTATGGTGGCGCTGTAATTACATCAAATACGGTAATTACGGTATAGTATGGTGTTTAAAGACGATGTCGACTCACCAATCGTAAAGTTGTAGTCAGCAGTTGTACTGTTCCCAGCACAGTTGGTAGCCACAACACTGACAGTGTAGTCCACATTGTATTGAGCAGTCACATTGACAGAGGTGGATGTGAGGACAGTTGCAGAGAGCTGGGCCAGAGGTGAGATGGTCACTGTGTAGGTGAGGTCATCTCTACCACCAGTCTCAGTAGGAGGGTTCCAATCAACAGTCACACTGACTTCATCTGCCGAGTTGCTTGAAGTGGAGTGTCTTGTGGTGGAGGGTGGTCCCGGTGGATCTATAGTTAACGTGACTCAACAAAGATACTTTATATATAAACGGCAACTCACCAACCAAACGAATCGTTATAGACCCTATAGTACCTACAGGCATAAGCCCCACACAGGACACAGTGATCACACTCTCTGCTGTTCTTGACAGAGTAGATGTTAAAGTAGTGTCATTGAATGCAATTAGTGTCACAGTGTAACCTGATACACCGATGGGTACATTGAGATCAGAGGTAGAGAGGATCTCGATAGTATCATCACTATCTGACACTTCCCATCTCAAGAGATTTCCAGCAGCAATGCAGGTGAAAGTGACTGTTTCCATTGGACATGGTCTCTCCACATTTACTGAATATTCTTCTGTAAAGGAAAATAAATCACACATATCAATGAATAAATCGACCTAGCTTATAGCTAGCTAGCTTGTTATCTATACAAGATACCATGTACCAGTGACGGCAAGCTGAGAAGATACATAGAATATGACCACAAGATCGATGTAGAACCTGAGAGACTGTGGACTCATACTCGCATATCTAGTGCAGTGAGCTCTACTGCAAGTGATGTCCGACCTCCTCTGTTCTGAAACCTAGCTTCTTATATGCCCGATCATTACATTACGTCATAAGCCAAGCAAATTCTAGGACCTTGCACTCTGCTTGCACCAGTGTACTACCCCTAGTTACATGTACAAATATTATTCAGGTTCAATACCCATGTTGTCAGAGCACCTGACTAGTAGACTAATGACGTACACAAACCATTAACGTACCTAGAGCTAGCTAGCTAGCTGAGCGCGCGTAGACATAGACTAGACTAGGCTGGATATATTTCATAGAGATCCTTAAAACTCCAATGGCAATGTCAATGGTAAGTCGATTATAGAAGCTATAAATGAGTCCTAGCATACTAGCTATATACTAATACTATCTGTCTTGTTTCCCAACTGTCTGCCGTTTTAATAGGGATCAGTGATTTGGTCAGTTCTACTTCTAGGAGGATATCTGATTGTAAATGTGTCTGGTCAGATGACCATTACATCTTCTCTGCAAAACAGAATGTATGTTTGTCCAGGAGAGAAGGTTACCTATGTCTGCAATGGAACTGGAGATCAAATGAGGCTATCAGCACCACCATACGTTAACTCAAACACTCCTGTGTTGTATGTGCGTGAATTGGACTCTCCGGGAGTAGCACGTCAAAGAGGCCCTATTGTAATAACTCTTATATCAACTGATTCACCTTTGATGGTAGCAAACTTGACAGTGAATTCTTCATTGCCAGAGTTTGTTGTTCAATGCACTGTTCTCCCAACTTCCGGTCAAGCTGTAGCTCGGTACAAACCTTCAGGTACTATTAATTATGATAGACTCAGTCAGTAAACAAAGCATTTAAAGTGTACTCATCATCCTCTTGGAGATGATTGATAAGTGTGGTGCATATACCAAGCTATTAACATAATCATTAATTTCTTTACCATAGGTCCTCCTTTAGATGTGATGGCTCCTATGGTAGGATCTTTTAACAAAGATAACATGGCTGGTGTGCGAATAAACTGGACACATAATGATGGAAATTATGACTGTAGGCACTTCACGGTCCAGGTGTTTGAGAATAACACTTTAATTAAATCCATCGATATTTCTGCAGAAAGGAATAGTTACGAAGCAATACTTACTGAACCAATCAGTGCTCCCATAGATGTCTACGCACGTATAACAGTGACATCCAAGTGTAACCAGACAACCGATGGAGTTTTGACGGACACAATTCGGATAAATAAAAGTTAGTGGCTAATATACAGTAATAAGGTCGAAAACCATGCATTTAGGGCAATAATTCCTATTTAAAGTAGCCCAATATTTCATTAATTTCCCCGGCAATTAACAGATTACTTGTACAATTCCATTCACATGGCATACATTCAGGGGGAGTGCTATAGGGGTTAGGCTCTGC
The DNA here is from genome assembly GCF_963675165.1 of Halichondria panicea. Lineage (NCBI taxonomy): Eukaryota > Metazoa > Porifera > Demospongiae > Suberitida > Halichondriidae > Halichondria > Halichondria panicea. The sequence continues at coordinate 12,637,598 of NC_087377.1, read as the reverse complement.
TTTTTTTCACCCTATTCTTTCTGTGCCTCAGAAAAAATCCGAATATTCTCTGATTATTCCCAAAAATGCGACATAATAATTATAGACAAAATTAAGACGTAGACATAAACACAGCACACAGCTTACACACAATATAATTAATTATCATGGTTCTCAGTGTTATCTCTTGCTGACTGAACTGATCCACCTTACAGCCATTTTTTGCCATGAGAACATCGTTATGCAAAACTTGCTGTAATGATCTTTACCAAAAATGAACATTGAGCCTATTATTTCCTTTGACACCTATTATGCTACGAGCAGAATTTATCATGGCCTAATAGGGGTGCTCGAGCACCTACAAACACAAAGAAAATGTATCTGATTATCCGGCTGATCACCCCTTCTCTTTCGCTGCAGTTAGCTAGCTAGTAGGCAAGCAAAACTCTAAACTTTGCTATTCTGGCTTACATCTACTAAAATAATAGGCTAGCTCTATATGGGCGACGCCCAACTAGGTAGATAAGTTGATTATGACATCATTAATAAGATATATGGCTTCCATTAATTTCGACACTGCGCAGCTAAAAATCGGGCACTTAATACCCTCTTTCATCTATGATAACCCCTTCCTCAAAATCCTGGCTTGTTAACATTGAGCGGTTAGCAAACACTATTCACTTTTCCTGATTGCTACTCAAATTTTTATTGTAAATAATCTCCTGACGGTTTTTCCAGATTTGCCAGGGCGCATTCTCAAGCTTTTCTAAAAAGTGTTGAACCATCTATCAATTCTATTCTTGCAGGTATAAAAACAGCATACGTGTTCTGGGTACTTCTTTCAGCTGCAACAATTGTCCTAACAATAATCTAGGTGTATGCCTATTCGTCAAAATTTGCAGGTAAGCTCTTAACTTTATATATATATATATCCACTCAAATATTGCACTGTTACGTAAATAGAATCACCTGTTTGTTGTTACTTGAGTTGCTGATGTTTTTTTTATGCAGGAAGTAATATTGTCTGTGAGGTCCTATATAGCTGTCGAACATCGTTTAAGATTGACTAATTAGAGGCTGAACTTTTGTTTTTAATTATTATTATTACCCACCACGGGCATAGTAGTCTGTTGGTCTGTTTGTTTGTTTGTTTGTGATGAGCTTTTCTATTCACCTGCATGGATGCCACAGCACTGCGTTTACAGCATGGATAGCCACACAACTTCTTGGTGAAGAAGGATTTTGAATTGAAGTAATTTTATCCATACATATAACTAGAGCACTGAAGTGCAAACCCTCGGCTGGTGACAAGAAACCAAAAGAGTGATATAATGCAGTGCATGTAGTGATGTATGACTGAGCTGTCTAGCACAGCAACTCAGGAGCAATAAAACTAAACCAGACTGGAGACATGCTGAAACATTGAGAACAGAGTTTTAGTGGTACATGAGGTGAACTAGGTCCTAGTCTAGGATCACAGCAAAGAATCTCAGAGAAGTATGACTCTTGGATGGAGTAGGATCCCAGAGTCAGCTAACAGAGCAACAAACAAGTCACAATTCTAGCTTTCTATTGTAGTGACCCTTTTCCACTGTTTTTGGTACGGGATCACTTCAGCTGTAAATATGGAGGGTGCCTCGAATAAAGGCCGCGTGTATAGTGTTAGCTAGCTGCTAACATGCAGCAAGTTCAAGCATAGATAGTAAAGGGAAGGGATTGGAAACACATGGATTTCGCGCGGCCCATGCGTGTCGCACCGGAAATTGACAGGAAGTACAGCTTGATGCTTTTTTATTGGAAATCTTTGCAAGAGAATGGCTACTACTTTGCATACGAGTATGAGTGTCTCTCCGTGTAAGTTTTTATTATTCTACAAAGTCACCTAGCTATTATAATTCCTTAGACTATAAAGCTCAAGTGTATGGTAGTATAGTAGCCTTAACCCCATTTCCTTGTACTTTTTGCAGCTGTTTCTCTTGTTCTGTCTGCTGTTCAAAGAGTTGTTAATGATGACATGTTCACCAAAGTCTCCAGTCAGAAGTCAAGAAAAAAATTAAAGAAATCTGCTAATCTGCTCAAAGAAGAACTACAACTTTGTATCTGGGACCTCCTTGATGATGAAAAAGAAGGTGGCACAGCAAATGATTGGGTTGATGCCATTGATCGTGGGGGATTGACCCGTGTAAATGAAATGACGTTTTTCAGGTATTTCTTGCCATGGAATTGGAGTTACGAAAGCATTTAACAGTAAAACGATGTTTTGATCTGGAGCAGATATGCAAGTTTGTTGTAGGTAATGACGACGTTTTGTTTTATTGGTCGATTGTGGGAGGAGATTGGGAACAAGAAGAGAGCCAACAATTACTAAAACTAGCTACTGATTTATATATCACAATAAGAGGTTTCTCTTTTGCAAGTGTTTGGGTAGAGAATTACAAGTCTTCAACGAAAACAAGCCTTCAAAAGAGCAAGGCACTGAGGAAGAAACTGAACTCTACATGAACGTATAATTTTAGTATAATTATAGTAAGTATAATAATTATATCCTGTACATGTATACTGGCTATAAGTTATAGTTAAACATAGTTTAACTGGCTTGTACTATGTTTAGAACTGTACTACTATGTTTAGCTACTTCCTGTCATGCTTCTTCAATGAATATGCTTATAACTACTGTTTGACGTCACTGTTGCTATAGCTATGCAATGAATTTGCTATTTTTTTAAAAAGCGATGGCTGATTCAAGCAAGCGTCTATGATTCAAGCAAGCAATTGTGAAGGCTGTGTTTCTGCATCTTTATAGAAGGCACTTCAAGAAAGTACATTGGTGCTACTTGTCTACAAAGAGTGCAAATGTACCCCAAAATATCATTCCACAAGCCTACTGTACTGGCCCAGTGCAGTGCAGTCTCTTTAGTCTGAGAAACACTTGGCGGATCAGGTGTCATATACGGCACCTCGCTAATTAGATTCATAAACGTGTGGGCGGGAGTGGGCGAGACACAGGAAGCCATGTGCAAGTCCTTAGCAACACAAAATCAATGTACACAGCAAAGAGTTAGAAAAGATCTGGCTACATAACCAAAAACAGTGACTGAGTGAGTCAGTAAAATAATAATACCAATGGTTGACTATATAGTGTTAAATAATACCAATGGCTGACTAAAATCCTGGTTAAATAATGTTGAATAATGGTAGAGATGTAAGAACTGCCATTCTCACTCTCACACAGGGTATTGTTGTGCTATTTCCCCAAGAATGGAGTTGAAGGCATCCTTGTGGCTAGTGGTAAATCTTTCCCTCCACATAAATTCATCCAAATAGCTTGGAAGTTGATGACTGTCACATCCTTTCATCCTCTTGAATTTTGTTTTGACACGGTTCCAGTAGGATTCCACATTCTGGGCATGTGTTCCAGTTACCGGGTCGACAAAATGCAGTGAGTGGTTTACAGCAGAATAACTGCTGACATTGGGAAGAGAAAGCATGTTGTTGTACGCTGCCCACTGGTCTGAGTGAATGGTTGTTCCAGGAGCTACATGAGCCTGGATGATAGGCAATAGAGTGACAGCTCTTCGGTCATTCACAATCTCCATGTATCCTAGAGCTGGTGTTACCGATGTATCTACCAAACCAAACACCCATATATCTTGCGTTGTAGCTCTTCCTCTGTGATGCTGTTTGTATGTGTACAGCACAAACGTACACTAATGTATAATTTATATATTAATTCACCTTTGGTTTGTGTCGGAATAGAGATTCATCGATCTGCACTGTTATACCAGGCCCACCCAGAATACACGGTGTGTTGACAAGCTTGGCGGAACAAACTTCCCTCAACCACTGGTATACATCGATCGCAGTTTTTTTGGCTATACCTTGGTATAAAAAGTCACAATTCATGAATATAATTAAACCTCTATAATGAGGGTATAGGCATCAATATTATGGTTACATTCCATTCCAATAAGTGTACGTACGCATGGAGTGTAACATGTAATTATGTCACTACTGTAACAACTGTAACACATGTCATCACTGTAACAACTGTAACATCTGTCAACATTGTAACAACTGTAACGCTAGTCACCACTGTAACAACTGTAACAACTGTAACACATGTCACCACTGTAACAACTGTAACATCTGTCAACATTGTAACAACTGTAACAACTGTAACACTTGTCACCACTGTAACGCTAGTCACCACTGTAACAACTGTAACGTCTGTCAGCACTGTAACAACTGTAACACATGTCACCACTGTAACAACTGTAACACCAGTCACCACTGTAACAACTGTAACACTTGTCACCACTGTAACAACTGTAACACCAGTCACCACTGTAACAACTGTAACACTTGTCACCACTGTAACAACTGCAACACCAGTCACAACTGTAACACTTGTCACCACTGTAACAACTGTAACACCAGTCACAACTGTAACAACTGTAACACCAGTCACAACTGTAACACTTGTCACCACTGTAACAACTGTAACACCAGTCACAACTGTAACAACTGTAACACTAGTCACAACTGTAACAACTGTAACGCTAGTCACCACTGTAACAAGTGTAACATCTGTCAACACTGTAACAACTGTAACACATGTCACCAATGCAACACATGTCACCACTGTAACAACTGTAACACCAGTCACCACTGTAACAACTGTAACACCAGTCACAACTGTAACAACTGTAGCACTTGTCACCACTGTAACAACTGTAACACATGTCACCAATGCAACACATGTCACCACTGTAACAACTGTAACACCAGTCACCACTGTAACAACTGTAACACCAGTCACCACTGTAACAACTGTAACACTTGTCACCACTGTAACACATGTCACCACTGTAACGCTAGTCACCACTGTAACAACTGTAACATTAGTCACAACTGTAACAACTGTAACACTTGTCACCACTGTAACAACTGTAACATTAGTCACCACTGTAACAACTGTAACACATGTCACCAATGCAACACATGTCACCACTGTAACAACTGTAACATCTGTCACCACTGTAACAACTGTAACATCTGTCAGCACTGTAACAACTGTAACAACTGTAACAACTGTAACACTAGTCGCAACTGTAACAACTGTAACACTTGTCACCACTGTAACAACTGTAACACATGTCACCAATGCAACACATGTCACCACTGTAACGCTAGTCACCAATGCAACACACGTCACCACTGTAACAACTGTAACACCAGCCACCACTGTAACACCAGTCACAACTGTAACAACTGTAGCACTTGTAACACTAGTCACAAATGTAACAACTGTCAACTGTAACACATGTCACCAATGCAACACATGTCACTACTGTAACAACTGTAACATCTGTCACCACTGTAACAACTGTAACACATGTCACCAATGCAACACACGTCACTACTGTAACACTTTAGTCTGGCACCACTATAGACTATAAGTACTATAAGAACTAGTGTTACAGTTGTTGCATGTGTTACAGTGGTGACAAGTGTTACAGTTGTGACTAGCGTTACAGATGTTACAGTGGTGGCATGTTGTTACAGTTGTGACTAGTGTTACAGTTGTTACAGTTGTTATAGTGGTGACAAGTGTTACAGTCGTTACAGTTGTGACTAGTGTTACAGTTGTTACAGTTGTGACAAGTGTTACAGTTGTGGTGACTAGCGTTACAGTTGTTACAGTTGTGACTAGTGTTACAGTTGTTAGAGTGGTGACTAGCGTTACAGTTGTTACAGTTGTGACTAGTGTTACAGTTGTTAGAGTGGTGACTAGCGTTACAGTTGTTACAGTGGTGACTAGTGTTACAGTTGTTACAGTGGTGACAAGTGTTACAGTTGTTACAGTGGTGACAAGTGTTACAGTTGTTACAGTGGTGACTAGCGTTACAGTTGTTACAGTTGTGACTAGTGTTACAGTTGTTACAGTGGTGACAAGTGTTACAGTTGTTACAGTGGTGACTAGCGTTACAGTTGTTACAGTTGTGACTAGTGTTACAGTTGTTAGAGTGGTGACTAGCGTTACAGTTGTTACAGTGGTGACTAGTGTTACAGTTGTTACAGTGGTGACAAGTGTTACAATTGTTACAGTGGTGACTAGTGTTACAGTGGTGACAAGTGTTACAGTTGTTACAGTGGTGACTAGCGTTACAGTTGTTACAGTTGTGACAAGTGTTACAGTCGTTACAGTGGTGACATGTGTTACAGTTGTTATAGCTGTGACTAGTGTTACAGTTGTTACAGTGGTGACAAGTGTTACAGTTGTTACAGTGGTGACTAGCGTTACAGTTGTTACAGTTGTGACTAGTGTTACAGTTGTTAGAGTGGTGACTAGCGTTACAGTTGTTACAGTGGTGACTAGTGTTACAGTTGTTACAGTGGTGACAAGTGTTACAATTGTTACAGTGGTGACTAGTGTTACAGTGGTGACATGTGTTACAGTTGTTACAGTGGTGACTAGCGTTACAGTTGTTACAGTTGTGACAAGTGTTACAGTCGTTACAGTGGTGACAAGTGTCACAGTTGTTACAGTGGTGACAAGTGTTACAGTTGTTACAGTGGTGACTAGCGTTACAGTTGTTACAGTGGTGACTAGTGTTACAGTTGTTACAGTTGTGACAAGTGTTACAGTCGTTACAGTGGTGACATGTGTTACAGTTGTTATAGCTGTGACTAGTGTTACAGTGGTGACAAGTGTTACAATTGTTACAGTGGTGACTAGTGTTACAGTGGTGACAAGTGTTACAGTTGTTACAGTGGTGACTAGCGTTACAGTTGTTACAGTGGTGACTAGTGTTACAGTTGTTACAGTGGTGACAAGTGTTACAGTTGTTACAGTGGTGACAAGTGTTACAGTTGTTACAGTGGTGACTAGCGTTACAGTTGTTACAGTTGTGACTAGTGTTACAGTTGTTACAGTGGTGACAAGTGTTACAGTTGTTACAGTGGTGACTAGCGTTACAGTTGTTACAGTTGTGACTAGTGTTACAGTTGTTAGAGTGGTGACTAGCGTTACAGTTGTTACAGTGGTGACTAGTGTTACAGTTGTTACAGTGGTGACAAGTGTTACAATTGTTACAGTGGTGACTAGTGTTACAGTGGTGACAAGTGTTACAGTTGTTACAGTGGTGACTAGCGTTACAGTTGTTACAGTTGTGACAAGTGTTACAGTCGTTACAGTGGTGACATGTGTTACAGTTGTTATAGCTGTGACTAGTGTTACAGTTGTTACAGTGGTGACAAATGTTACAGTCGTTACAGTGGTGACTAGTGTTACAGTTGTTACAGTGGTGACTAGTGTTACAGTTGTTACAGTGGTGACAAGTGTTACAGTTGTTACAGTGGTGATTGATGTTACATTGGTTACAGTAGTGACATAATTATATGTTACACTTAATTATGTGGAATGGAATGTAACCATAATATTGATGTCATTATAGAGGCTTAATTATATTCATGAATTGTGACTTTTTATACCAAGGTATAGCCGTTTTTTTCTCCACTTCTGCCAGCTGGTCTGTACTAGTTACAGGGAACTCCCACGCCCATAAGTGAATTATCATCAGCCACTTCTGTAGAGTTAGTTTTGATTTGGAAAAAAAACTTCCGTGTCTTATTGATTTTCTTGTTTTGCATTGCCTGCACCACCAACTAACTTGATCAGACACATCACGTCGTGGTTTTTCGGACATTGGGATGTTACACCTATTGTGAATGGTCGTATATAATTTGTTGCTGCTACATTGCTTATTAAACAGTTGCTGCTACATTGCTTATTTTATTATTATTTATCAGTTGCTGCTACATTGCTTATAATTAATAATTGATTTTTATTATTTATAATTATTTATCAGTCAAATCACAGGTAGATGCCAGCAAGTGTCTCTGTCTTAAATACTGGATGATACCTGCCACTCCACCAAACAACACTGGTCCTATCACCAAAAAGACATAGTTTGTATTCTACTTCTTCAATTTCGCGGTAAACTTGCAGCAAGCACATGGCTTCCTGTGTCCAAAGCAAGCACATGGCTTCCTGTGTCCCGCCCACACGTTTATGAATCTAATTATCGAGGTGCCGTATATGACACCTGATCCCACTTGGCAGTCTGGACCCTTCTTACTGCTCCTGGTCCCATGCAGCAATGTAATAAGCAGGTTGTGACAACCAATGTTGAAAGTTGAAAAAAAGCAACACAAACAAACCAGTATCGTTCGATTCACGATCACGGAGTTCTTTGAAATTTGCCTCCTTTTTGGAACTATTCATCGCTCGAACTTGGCTCTTTTTATGTTGACTAAAATCATTAGTAGTCTGTTTTGTATTGAATTCTCTCTAACTCTAATATTGCTAATATTGATTGAATTGAGTAGTGTGTCATTGTTTTAATTGAAACAGTGTGTCAATTTTATTGCAAAGGTGGGATACTGTATTCAGTTCTAGCTGTACATGTAGTTTGACCACAGCCATGGTATATGGCAGTTATACACTAGGGTACGGGTATAACTGCCATATACCATGGCTGTGGTCAGACAGGTTGTATAAGTAGTATAAACTACAACTGAAGCCTTTGATCTTTGGTGCAACCATAGTACAATAATTATTATAATGGTCAACCCTTATAACATGAAAATTTAATGTTGGGAAAACAGCTGCATGCATCGCATGGATATATAGAAATTGGCAATGCGGGTATGTGATTACAAAAATTAATTTTTTCTAGTCTTGCGACGTTTAGGTAATGGTGTGTTCTCTTTATCAGTCAAAATACTTTCATTACTGAATCCTCTGCAATTACCCTTGGCAGGACCTCTCGCAAAGGAATTGATCACTCTTAATGCCTGCATGTTTTTTTCAAATTCGGCAACGGTGGGATTGTCGTGTGTCCCTCCCCTTTGTCTTTGACATCCAAAGAAATTTTCTAGGGGGTCTTGGCAGATCCTTTGAGTAAGAAATGACTTCACCCCAGGAATTGTAAATACAAATCTCACCAACTCGATAAGAGAGAAAACTGAACAGAAAAATGGTCATGAATAGCTATGCGCCTATAATAATACACGAACTTGTCATTCGAAGTCCTAGCAATGTTTCTTGGCTCAGCTGCATCTTGTTCTGCTCCCTCTTGCTGAAAGCCCCTCTCTCTTTGACAGAAATCTCCCAGTTGTCCAGATATACCAAGAAGACATCCTTCAGCCACTACCGTACCCTCGCGAAAATAAGCCCATCTTGAATAAACGCCCATCCCCTCTTTTGCTTCCTTGCACGAGGGTATTTTCACTCGATTATAAGCCCACCCAGAATAAGAAGTTGAGCATGCGCAGTAGCTGAATGCCACATGTTTACTATTAATTTTAGTGAAGAAAGTAAGTTTTAGGAAGTAGCTAGTAAGACTATACTCCTTGCTGGACCAAGATCAGACATTATAACTTTCTCTGTATGGATCTGTTTGCCCCCTGAAGATGTATATGCAGGGAACAAGTAGTCCTATATGCTGAGAAAGGAAAACACAAGTCCAAGAAAGTTATCACACAGGCTAATTTTGCAGGTTACCTTGCCTTGGTTTTCTGAAACAAAGTACCTGATAGCTGCTCTGTAGGAGTATGACCTACCATCCTTCGAGAAGTTTCTGCTACATCTAACATCAACGAATAGAGCCAGAGTCCACTCCTTATGTTCATTCTCTTGTCATGCTTTAATCATACTCATGCATTAGTTTATAACATTGTTGTTGTATAAAATGTTCATACTATGTATTAAAATGAAAATACAATAAATTAATAAAGAATTGGCATAGAGCAAAGTGTAGACCTAGATTTGAGGCCGCGGGTGGGCGTATGTTCGAATGAAAACTTGCCGTTTGTGATTAATTAAACGCCCAGTCCCCTAATAAGCCTAGACTTCTTGCAGAAAAGGGTGGGCGTATTTTCGCGAGGGTACGGTATATGATATAAAATTTACTGATAAAACCGTGCGTAATTGTTAGGCCTAGTACCGTTAGCCTCTCACCCTCCGCACTTAAGTAGGGTAGCTGAAATGGTTTGGGTGACCTGGCACCAGCTGAATAATTCTTCACATTTGTGCAATCAAAGAATTTATTCATGAGTAGCAAGAAACAGGCTGTTCCTTCGGCTGCCTCTCCACCCCTTAAAGTAAGTGCCTTTGAAACGGACTCACTCAACACCTGTAGTGATTGCATACTTACAAACATTAATAAATACACATAAAATTTACCTGTGCAGCTAAATCCACTCGCATTTTGGAAAAAGAGGTCAAATGAAGGTGCTCGTACTTAAGCTTGGGTAGGACTCTTAGACCCAGACCACCCCTCTGGTCCTCTTCATAAAGAGTCACAACGTGCTGCCTCGTGATGTCTTTCCCCTCATTCTAATAATAAACACATGTATGCCATTGAATACACGCCAGTATAGCTATATCTGCAAGTATACTTACCCACAGTTTCTCTTTTTGTAGAGAATAGACAATTTCTAGCGGTTTTCATAAGGTGAGGAGGATCTGAGAAGAAAAAAATTGGCCGACTCTCTGAGGTGTAGGGGTTCGTGATTTTGTAGAAAAATGAGTCGGAGGATTGGTGCAACTTCATAAATCGTCTGTTGACAGCACACCCGTCCATTGTGACACCTAGCACCTGAGTATAATAAAATTAATACTTATACTTGACACCTAGCACCTGAGTATATTACTTATTCTTGACACATAGCACCTGAGTATAATAAAATGAATACTACATAATTATACTTAAGTATACAAACCTTTAGTCCACAGTTTTCAATCCGGGAAAGAGCATTCCAGAATGGTGCATACAGTTTGTCGCCCGTCAGAGAGCAACACGGGAACTGTGCGTACGCAAACTGCATCTTCGTAAATAGCCCTCGCACCATAAATATTTGGCAAGGGGAGGTGACTGTTCAATGTCAGTGTCAAGAGACCGTAAGTAGACTTCCAAATGGTTGTTGATGTCACCAAGATTGGAAAATCCAATCAGCTCCCCCGAATGCTTGTTGAAAATTAAATCTTCTTTGACGTGCATTTCGTCCAGGAGAAGCAGTATGTATTTTTCTCGCTCTGGACAACTAGCAACCTTAGAAGCATCGATTAACATCTTATCCACCTCGACTGAAAATCCTGGCTTGGCACTAGCGAAATGAGTATAATCACGCAGGGTGCGGCTAGATGGGAGTTTGAGAATCCCACTCTCTCTCAAGAGCTGCAAAAGTAAAAGAGGAAAATCAACAAGTAGAATAAGACAGCATATAGAATTATGCTGAACACTTACATTATACGCTCCACTTGAATGATACTGAAGATACAAGCACCATCTGATCATGAGAGGATGGTAACGTACACCCTTGGCCTTCGAACTTGGCTTGGACATGGCTATTAATTGCTGCTCCCAGAACAGGCGTTGAAATGAGTTGGGAGGCAGAGAGTCAACTGTGTCGGAATTCCTCTCAATAACTGTAGCGAGGTCATTGTGTGTCTCCTCACTCACAGTCATACCATTTTCTTCGAATTGAGTTTCGAGTTTCTTCTTCAGTCTCAAATTTCTTTTTGTCATCACTTTCACTTGTGAGTGAACCAGTTGTACTCGATCAACAAGTCCTTGTTTGGAGAGGAATCGATAGTTGGTTTTTTTTGATGGAGTAGAATTTTCCAGGCGCTTAGATTGTATTAGAAGAGAAGAGCGATGGCGAGTGCATTTTGGGCATCGTACACAGCTAGAAGATGGTGGTAGGAGGTAGTGGCAGTCTCTATGCCTCACTGTGGGCTGACACGAGGATGTGTCAATCGTTGCAGAGTTTTGACCTGAAAGAAAGTAATGAAATATTGCACAAGTGCACATGTAATATTCACTTACCTTGGAGTGTTGAGTCCTTGTGTTTGATTACATTCAACAGTTTCTCTTCCTTGCTACCACAGCAAAGTTGACAGTTGGCGAAAAAATCCAGCAGGGTAGTCATGTCATCGATGGTTTTGATCGTTGGTGGGAGGCTCAACATTGATGGTGCATTCGGAGGAATGATTCGACCAACAAATGAAACGCTCCACGAGAGATCTTCATTAATGCGCAGAGAAACCTGTACAACTGGTGCTACATGTATACCTTCAGCCAGGCTCATTTTGCACAACAGCAAAGAATCTTGGCATCCCAGATGCATGCTCCAAAGAAGTGGAAGAGTTTTCTTCTCTAGCCTCAGTTTCAACGCCTGTGTAGTAAGGAGCGGAGCGGAAAAAAAGTGTTGGATAGGAAGCTTCACTGTGTAGTCTGTGTCTTGCTCCAGTGCCTTGAGAGGAATTGATATCGGGAATACTTTGATATCAGGTGTTAGCTTAATTGAAACTGGGAGTGACATGACAGCACACTTTTTTTTTCCAATTTCTTTGGGTTGTAAAGTTTGAATTTTCTTCCTCCCATACCTAGGAAAGCAATTACGGCAATTTTCGGGTAAGTTTGAATTAGCATAATTATTTCCAAAACTATAACGGTTAGCAAGGAAAATATTTTCTTACTGCACATGGGGATCATTAAGTAACATGTAGAACTAAACAATAGCCATGTACAATCTATTGTTAACCAGCAACTCCCCCGCAAACAAATGTACTTTTGAATCCATATTGTCACACTGCTATGCAAATATCTAACAATAAACAGCATAATGCTCAACTTGGCTATGCCTACTGCATATTTCAATGCTTCCTCTACACTCTGATCACTCTCAAGCAACCGTGACTACTTCCTAGCTCCAGATATTCCCCCACAAAGTTTCATACATGGTCAATTTTCTAGCTAAATACATGTAAAATAGTGCTAATAAGAGCTCTGATGATCCAACAAATTTGGTAAATTATGCAAATCATACATTTACTATGGATAATGTACATACAGACTAGCTCTGCCAGTGCTTACTGCAGTTTCCTCCACTTTCTTCTTTGCAGCTGGCTCGCAATAAATCGCAATCAGCACTTGCGCAATGCAACACGCATGGTGTCAGAATTCCCAAGGGCAATACATTGGTCACCTGAGCTGTTTCCAATCCCTTCCCTTTACTATCTATGGTTCAAGCTTCTTAGTTTAGAGTAGAAGAAGGTGTTATGAGACGGAACCAATTATGAGACAGCTGTTTAAAACAGGACTGCTTTTCAGCTATTCTGTCTGCATTTAATAGCACTACCACTCTAGTATTTTTTCCAACAGAAATTTGTAGTTGTATGCTTGTGTTGACAAAGATACCACAATAGTTTGTTTAAGTACAGAATTTAATTGGAAAAAACATTTTAAGTGACCAAATTTAAGTGGGTGCCAAATGTTTTGTAGTAAAATTCACTAGGTACAGCTGTTTGCATAGACCTTGCAAAATACCGTATAGCGCGAAATTTTCGAGGGGCTTAATTTTCGTGGATTTCGTGGGTTAGCAATCCTACACGAAAATTAAGTCCACGAAAATCGTTCTTTACCTGCTATAACGTGCAAGATCTAAAGGCGTGGCTTCCGGTAAGCAGTCATTCCGCGAACATTGTGCAACGAAATGGCTTTTAGAGGCCAATCCACGAAATATAAGTGCCTCGAAAATTTCGCGCTATACGGTACTAAATTAGCACTGCGTTACCACAAAACCACAATACAATGTTGCTATGCAAACAACATGTAGTCTTAAGGTTACGGTAAAGAGTTGACCCACGCAATAGCTTATGCTATGAATATTGTTGATTGTGGTTGATTGTGGGTGACAGTTGTGTAAACATGGGTTTTGCACTCAGCACAGTACAGTCATGTGCACAGTAGTGTCCAGAGTTCATTTAATAAATCAATAATCGAAATTTGTACACAGAAAATGCACAGAGTGAGTACACACAAAATATGCACATAGGGAGCTGCTTCACAAGGGCCTGGGGAGTTGCCAGTTGTGCTGCAGCACGATTACAGTGACCCAGGGCAACTTCAAGATGATTGAATGTCTTCAAATTACGTTTCAACGATTTAGCAGGCTGCTGGACTTCTCTGATTCTAGGCCCCAACTCGTAACTCAGTTAAACTTTGCTTGAGAAAACGTAGATTCTCTTGATGCCTCTGAGCTACCCAGCAACGCTCGAACGAGCAGGTCATACTCCAGTCCTGTAAGTATAGGACAATATTAAAGAAACCAAACACGGTTAAACCCTTACCTTAAACTGTCCAGTCTCGTCCATTAGTATAGCCAAGAGGAGCACTGTTGGGATAGCTGGATATTAGCCATTGCTCCTGTACAGAGAAGTAGACATTCTAAATATGTGTAGATCTATATTAAATTTCTCGTATTTTAAACAGGTTATAGTGTCATTGTCGACAAGCTGATGATGGCAGCACCAAGTTCTCTAGCTCACACTCTTCACTTGATCCACCATATTAATGATGAAACTATAGTCTACCTAGATCTTGCCAAACATGATGATAGCACAGGGCCCACACAAAAATGTCTGACCTTAACAAGCTTGACAAAGCTTTATACCTCTTCCCTTGTTGTTCAGTCTTCAGAATAATGTTTTCTAAGCTTCAGAGAAGAGAGAAGCTTCAGCTAAGAGCCATTCCAATAATGATAAAACGGGAACTGACTTCTAGTACACGATAGTACACGAATATAAATGTCACAAAAGTGAACGAGAATATCCATTAGTCAGAATCTGACTAACGATTGACGCATGCGCAGACAACTAGTACCAGGCCTAGTTGTTCGCCTAACCGTTATAAAAGCGAAAACTCGGCCTGGGATCGAGGCTACACAGTTGCTTGATATTTCATAATTATTACAAGTTCGAAATTCCATATTCTATTATAGGGAACATCATCACAAAAA